>NC_052476.1:19196589-19299331 GCF_009730915.1 Dioscorea cayenensis subsp. rotundata | reverse complement strand
TTTATTGAATTTCTAATTACTATATTTTCATGAATTTAAGAAACAATAGAAAATGAGGGAATAAAAGTTCAAAAGCAAATGAGCTAATTTCTCTCACCTAATTAAGGATATGCAATAATTTCAAGATTATTAATTCAAGTCAAGAACCAATCAAATATTGTTTAGTTACATATATATATATATATATATATATATATATATATATATATATGTACATATATATATATATATGAGATTGATTAGTTGGGTACAGGGTTGAAAACCTCAAATCTTGAATTTGAATTTTAAATAGTATGAAAAAGTCTATTGAATATATGGGTACCAGATAATTCATGAATAATTAATTTAAACATGATCATATATATATATATATATATATATATATATATATATATATATATATATATATTTGTTTCATAAATTAACAAATTTTTATAGATAATTAACGAAGCAAAACCTAATTCTCGATTAAGTTCAAGTGATGAAACACAACTGTGAATATTTTAATTGGTTGATAATTTTTAGACAACTATCAAATAACATTTGCATTGCTCAAATATGAAATCTCATTGATATATAGAATTTCATGAACTTCATCCAAAACAACAAATTTTTTTTTTTTTTTGTATATTTTAAAATATTTATATAGACGAACTCCATATTTGTTCATTTCAGAACAAACATAATTAGCTCCCCTAATTATTGTGCTTGATGTGATCACACATCTCTTAATTTTTTAATCAACCATATTATTAATTCTTATTTATTCTTAACATACCCATTCACTGGACACCAGCTTCTGCATTACATACTCATGTTTGTTAATAATGTAATACAAAATATGAATTTAATTATATACATAGAATAAAAAGTTAAAGTTATTGTAAGAGATACTAGAAAGATAATTGTATGAGTTGCAATAACTATTGTTTACAACTCTTTACACCAGTTTATTCAGAAAATGGTGAATGGTGTATCTCTTTTAGAAAATGAAATGTCAACAAGATTAAGGTGTTTTTGTGAAATAACCTTTTTAATTTTAATAAATATCAAATTTGTACAAAAGTTTTTCCTTTCATAATATGATTGATAAATTCTAATTAGCTTTGAATTGGTAAAATGTCATTCAGCATGTAGATGCATACTAATGGTAGGTGATGTCATATTTAGTGACTATATATATATATATATATATATATATGATTTTAGTCATGATAAGATGCATTATCATCTCTAATGGTTATTCAATAATTTTAAGAAATAAATTAAACAAAGTTTGTTGTTAGATGCTTTGGTACATGATACCTTATTATATATAATTTAGTTATTATTTTGATATTTTGTTACATACATAAAATCTATTATATATATAGCAAGTAAAAGCTAAACAAACTTTAAGCTCATAACTGATTTGGGCATCATGAATTATGTGTATATATGTAATAACTAAATCAACATCATGAATATCGTGTGCAGCCACATACTTAATAACCAGATCAACATCGTGAATAATGTGTACATATGTAACAAGTAGATCATCATCATGAATTACATGGCACACATAACAAAATAACTAGATCAACATTTTGAATTATGAGTACACATGTAAGAACTACACATGAATTAGATGGCACACATATAATAACTAGATCAACATCATAAGTTACGTGTACTATGCAAAAACTAGATCACCATCATGCACATGTAATAACTAATTAAATCAACATCATGAATTACATGGTTCATAGTAATATCTACATCAACATCACAGAATTATGTGTGACATATGCAATCATCATATCAACATCATAAGCTACGTGTTTAAGTTTATTTTTGTAATAAGCCGATAATGCTTTGAACTGACTATTAAAGAGTTTAATCCAAAGAAGTCATAGTCGATTTCAAACCACAGTTGGAGAATAGATTAATTAAGCTTACTATATGATAAAAAAATAGTAATAATTAGCTTATTATTACATTACCTAAGCTAACAATAATTGGAGAATAGATTAGCATATTAGATGTATTTTAACGCATACCTAAGCCAACAACATCCATGTGATGATAAAAAAGAAATAATTAACTTATCATTATCCCTAGCCCATGAAAAAAATAATTGAAAAGCTATTTCACCAAACATAAACCTCATAACCTTTATGACTTTTCCTTTTCATAAGAAAACTTTTTACTTAGATCGAGGTTCCATTACTTAATAAGGTGCTATTATCTTTTTCCAAAAGTAAATAAATAAATAAATAATCCTCTAAAAAGAACTATATAAACCCATAAACACCATCCCAAATCCTCCATCCCACTACTCATCATCATCTCTTCACTGATCATTCAAACAAGAGTTGTGAAGAATGGCCTCTTCAAAATTCATCTTTCTTGCATTCTTCGCAATAACTTCATCTCTTTGCTTTGCTTTTGATCCAAGTCCTCTACAAGACTTTTGTGTTGCTGATTTTACTTCTCAAGGCATTATTACTTACTCATATTTTACCATATTTTTCAATATGCATCATTAATTAAAGTTGATATATTCTCTTCTTGGTGTATATACTAACAAACACAACCATGCATGCAATGCAGTGTTTGTGAATGGATTTGCGTGCAAAAACCCTACAACAGTCACAGCTGAGGATTTCTTTGTCTCGGGCCTCAACAACCGTGCTAATACAATGAATCCTCTTGGCGTTAATATATCTACAGCATCAGTATTTCAAGTCCCAGGATTGAATACTCTTGGTCTTACCTTGGTTCGCATTGACTATGCTCCTGGAGGAGTTAACCCTCCTCATACTCATCCTCGTGCTACCGAAGTCATTGTTGTTCTTGAAGGCACTATTTACGCTGGTTTTGTCTCTTCTAGTCCCAATGATACACTCTACTCGAAGGTTTTATCCGCCGGTGATGTTTTTGTTTTCCCTCAAAGCCTTACACACTTCAATATGAATTATGGCAAATCAAATGCAACTGCATTGGTAGCATTCAACAGCCAAAATCCTGGTACCATCATAGATGCTAATAATCTATTTGGAGCAACACCTCCAATTAATGATTATCTTCTTGCCAAAGCATTCCAATTGAGTAAGGAAACTATTGACGAACTTCAAGCTAAGACTTGGCCTAATCCTGCTGCTACGAACATAACTACTAATAATGTCTTTGGAGTTAATTAAAATACTCTAGCTGAGCCTTGGTTTGCCAATTAATACCTTATAGCCTTGGCTGGCTACAAATATATATATATATATATGTATGTATGCATGTATACATACTAATCTATGTTGTGTTGCAAATAAGCAGACGTGTTGCATGCTTTTTGTGAGCATGCATATATGTTTTGCAAGTTGTTCTTTGTTTGATGATCAGTTGATATAATTATCTATTAATTATAAGCTTTCAGTACGTTTGTGTAAATGTGCTTAATTAATTTGTTTTAGATGAAGTTCTGATTTACCTTCATTGAAAGTCATATTAGTTAGAAAAAGCAATATAATCCATGCATAAAGTAATAGAAGATCATGTGAGCATAAAATAATGGCATACAGGTTTTCCTATATATATATATATATATATATATATATATATATATATATATATAATGAATCTCCTCAATTTAAGGAATCCAATGGTTGTTCATGTTTTATATTGAAACTTATTTTTATGTGTATGGAGGTTAAATTTTAACATGCACCTAACCAAACAGATTTATAGTCAACATGTAAAATAATATTTGTTTACTCGTGTCTATGTACATTAATTAAAGATATATGTAATAAATATATTCATCTTGATAAATTCACTTGATTATGCCCGTTGGTTGTTGGTATGATATTTTTGCACTCTTGCAATTTAGTTATGATACTATCATTATAATTTATAAAATTTTATATCTTAATAGAAATTAAACCAAACATAAATTGAGAAAAGATTATGATAATGTGGAAATTGTATGTAATGTCATTTATCAAATATAACTTATTGGTCAAATATAGTGTATGTGCCGTGTGTATATATATATCGGGGAATATGTGAAATTGAAAATTCAAGATAGAGTGGAAAAAATGTATATAATATTTTAAAAAATAATTTATGGAAAATTATTGATGTAGATTAGGATTTTCAAATAGATTTTTAACTCCATTTATTATGAGTGTAATTAAGTTGAAGTTGAGTTAACTAAGCTTATTTTGAAATCAAGTAATGTCTAATATCTATCCAAAAAATGATTTTATATGTACCACAAAATATCACTAACATTTATTATCATATTTCATGGAGGCTAATTCAAAAAGTTAAACAAAAGACTACTGCTCCACACCAGACTATATGAGTATGCATCAAGAATGCTGGCTAATACTAAATCCATGAAAAGGAAACATATTGTTATAATTTAAGATCATGAACCATGAATAAACAATTAACCCACTTAAGACATAAAATAATTAATTCTAGCAGCTTAGCATAAATACATCAAAATTGGAAAATGCTCTTATACATATATTTGATATATATATATATATATATAGCATAAATACATCAAAATTGGAAAATGCTCTTATATATATAATTGATATATATATATATATATATATATATATATATATATATGTATATATATCAATTATATATATAAGAGCATTTTCCAATTTTGATGCTTGTTACTTAGTACTATATATATATATATATAAAGTACTAAGTAACAAGCTTGCCATATATATATATATGAATATATAATATATTTATATATATGCATGTGGCAATGGTTAGGTGGTTAGAAGTTTCTTATCTTTGACTTTTGAGGAGGCATTTGGTTTGTCTTCTTAATTTTTTTCCCTTGGTTTTGTTCTTAATCTAGTTTTGGTGAGCAAATTAAATTTACACACATTCATTGAATTAAGAAATAAATTATCGTTTGAGTTTTTAAAATGACTTGTAAGTTGAAACATAAAGACACACAAAAAAATAAAAAAATAAAAAAAATAAAAGCTGATGGAGAGAGGTTAAAGGAAGTTGCTTATTGTTAATGATTTAGGTACAGAAAGATGGATAAGTCAATATCAAGATGCACCGATATATGCACCTTTCAAATCAAGAATATTTGAACAAGTCTAAGTTCCAAAGAAAAATATTTAAGAAAGGTTTCTTTTTCTTTGTATATATATAGCTATATTATAATATATTGGAGGAGAGTTTATCTAGCTTAAATATAAAATATTGGAGGAGAGTTTATCTGCTTATATATAATAAAACATTAGCTTTATTGTATAGCAAATATAATAAAATATACTATAAGTTTATTTTTAATTTCTTTATATATATTTTTATCTATAATATAAAATCTCCTCTAAGTGTAAAATTCATATAATTTAAATTTGTGTTTCGTGTCCATCATGGAAACATTTTATATTTCTACAGTTTTAATTTTATATTACACATATTAAAACATGTGCATATTAAATCAAATTTTTTTTTTTGACAAATTAACGACAATCACTTTTTTATTTTTATTTTTTGCATTATGGTTGAGAGGTTTCGAACTCGAGATCTCTCTAACAAAAGTAAGATAAGAAACTACTAGATTATGCCTTGTTTTTTTTAAAGTTTTTTTATAAAAATTTGCTTGCTTGTCCAGGTCCCAATTTCCTTTAATTAGTGATTTTTTTTAAATTTTGAACTAATTCATTTCATTAAATACTGTTTAATATCTAAATATTTAAAGTGAAAAATGAAAGTTTTTTAATGTATACTTCGGTTCTTACTATTACTCATGCCTAAGTTAAATAATAATTATTAAAATAACATTAAAAATTGGAAAACTTTTTTAGTAATTTATATAAGGAAAAATTATTGTTTACCCCTCGTGAATTTTAAAAATTCCCAAACAGCCCCTCCAATTTTGGCAAACCCCGAACAACCCTTCCGTTATTGTTTAAGTTCCCTTTTACCCCCTACCGTTCACTTGAAATGCGACCATGTTATGAAATTTCATTTTTTCCCTTGAAAATGGCTGGAAAAAAAGGCCACTCACGTCATGTCCAATATTTATATATACAATTTCGCTGGTTTTTTTGGTGCCTTTTGTCAAACAAAGTTTAGAAGGCTCATCACATCTTCTTCTTCTTTTTTTTTTCTTATTCTCCTCATTTGGTTTGTTATATTTAAATTCTGCCGGTTTCTTGATAAGGTTAGAATTTCTTTGATTCGAGGGTTATTGTTCACGGCGCTGACTCCTTGGGAATTGGTGTTAGCTTAGCTGAGATACGTGAGCGATTGGGTCTTGATGTTCCCCATGTCAGGGTGAAGTTTATCACACCCGATAGATATAAAATGGTTTGTCCAATAGAAAACGAGGTTGACTTCCAGCGAATGTGCCATTATCGATCTTGTCGAGACAGACGCTGTGGCATTACCAGGCGGCCAATGGCAAATTTATGGTATCCCGTGCACAAGAATTAATGACGGCATTAAATTCTATCTCGTTAATGAGAAAAGCTCGGTCTCCCGTGCGTTTCCATTTTTTTTCTCGAATATGAAGCGTCAACTGGCTTACGGACTTCACACCATAAATGAGAAGGAAGACCGCTTCCCCTGAACACCCCCTCCTTCTCTTCCTCTGCTTCTTCTCGGATGAGTTTCATCTTCATGTGTCCAGGATATTCGTTTAAAGGATTTGTCATGATCATCCTCTTCTGGAGAATCGATCACGCACCAAGTTAAACTTTTTTTTCCTGTTCAAATCAGAAAGCCCGCCTAATTGCTTCAATGCGAATGATGATGGGCAAGCAATTAAGCGGGCATTTTGACTTGATCAGGACAAGAAAGTTTTCACGCATTGCTTGATTGCGGAGGATTCTCCGGAGAGGGTGACCACGACACATACTTTAAAATGAAATTGATATTTATCACTTGAGAATTTTTCTCAGTGTTTAAAAAAAGTTCCTTAGTGTGCAAATATTATTGTCTTCATTTAACTGTTTAATTGCCTTTTTTAATTATTCGTGTTCTACGTTGTACATGTTCAAGTTGATGCGCATGTTATGCAACCGCCGTGAGCATTCGAAGGTACAGATACTTGTTGAGGAAAGCCAAAATCTTAATAGATGAACTAGGATAGACTCGCAAGTGTCCGTTGTCCGTGAAGACATTGTAAATGTTGTGGAAGTTGTAAATGTTGTAAATATTTTATTTGAAATGAAGCAAACATATCTGAGTGTGAACTTTTGATATTTAATCAGAGGCCATTGTTAATGTTTAAATATTATAAATGAAACAAACTTATTTGAGTGTTAACCTTTGATATTTAAACATTTTTAGAAACAAAAAACGACATTGTAAACAAACAAAATGTTAAACAAAATCGCCTTACTACTTAAACCGTGACAATGGTGTTTAAACAAAAAATAAATATGTGTAAATAGTGACAACGGTTTAAACAAAAAAATAAATGTGTTTAAACGATATACAAATTATTTAAACAGTGAACCGATAGTTTAAAGAATATATATAATTGTTTAAATGTAAAAAAGTTGACATTTAAACAGAGACCCATGAGGTACCCAAGAGGATTGATGGAATGGCTGTAACACAATGTTTTGGAAAAATATCCATCTTCAACACGATGTCCCAGAAAGCATTTAATTTAAACAATTACATATATTTTAAAACAGTTAAATCAAAATATTTAAACGGTTTACATATTGGTTTAATCGACAGTTAAGAATTATTTTAAACAGTGAACAAGCAAGCTGCTCATGTATTCTCTTCATGGAGGCTCTGTTAGTGAACACAATGTCAGTAAAAGCATTCAATTTAAACAATAACATATATTGTTAAATAGTGAAATGATAATATTTAAACGGTTTACATATTTGTTTAAACTATATAAAATGATTTTAAAAATTGAACCAATATGTTAAACACTATATCATATTTGTTAAACATTAAAGATTGATATTTAAACAGAGAGAATCATGATAAGTGGAGTACTTTCCTTTGAGTGATGACAGGTTGGCTTCTACCGTCACTTGCTTACTTCGCGCCGCTTCTCGCTTGTAGTCGACCGGTCGCTTGCAAGGACTTCACACTGCAACATCGTCCTTACAAGCGAAAAAAAAGTTCGAGACAATGGTTGAAAGCGGCAATGGTGGAAAGTGACAATGGTGGAAAACGAAGAAGAATTACGAGCCAAGGAGCCAGTAATGATTGTCTCTAGGGATTAATCCTTGTCGGTCACTTCAAGTGGGTCCATGTAATGAAATAATTTTTTGCCTTTTAAAATGGTGGGAAAAATACCGCCCAATCACATCATGTCTGACTTTATGCATACAGTTGTGTACTTTTTTGTGAAACACATTTTAGAAGGCTCTTTACATCATCTACTTCTTCTTCTTCTTCTTCTCATTTAGTTTGTTTGATTCGAGTTCAGTAGTTATATTATAGATAGTTTTTGTGGTATTGCTAGATACAACGGGGAGAGAAGAGTGCTAATGTTCATGGCGCTGACTTCTTGGGGGTCGGTGTTAGCTGAGATTTGTGAGCGATGGGGTCTCGATGTTTCCCGTGTGAGGGTAAAATTTATCACACCCGATGGGTATAAAACGGCTTGTCCAATAGAAAACGATGTCGACTTCCAGCGGATGTGTTACGTTCACTCAATCTTTAAATGCTCTATAGTCGATCTTGTTGTGGAGAAAGACGATGTGGCATTGTCGAATCCTACTGGAAACGAGTTTTTCTCATTGTAAGATTATTCTCTTTTATGTTTATCTAGTTGTATAAGTTTATTATGGTTTAAGTTTAACGGGCTCTGTTTAAATATATTCTGATTGCAATTAAATTTTATCTTCATCGTGTAACTCTTTGACTTAACGTTTAAATTATGATCTTATCATTTAAGCACGTTATGTCTCTGTTTAACTTATGGATGGTTTCATTTAAACTGAAGTGTTGGCAGGAATTCAGATTCTACGAGCGCTCCCGGTCAACCCCATGGCGAACCTGACGGTGTGGGATACCTTCCTTCCTCGTCAAATCATTCTGAAGTGTTGTCATTGGATATCGGACAACGTTTTGAAGGCGTTTAACATTTCAGGGACGCACTTCAAAATTTTGCAATGAAACGGAATTTTGACTTCAAATTCATAAAGAACGAGAAACACCGGGTGACTGTGGAATGCGTTGCCGTTGGTTGTCAATGGCGCCTTCATGCATCAAAAGAATATAATAAAAATACTTTCAGAATAAAGGCAATGAACCCGTCACACACTTGTAGTGGTGGAGTGGGATCGGCCTCACACCCGAAAGCGTTCAAAAAATGAGTAAGCGCATAGGTGATTCGGAAACTCAAAGACCGGCCTTTGTACAAAGCCATTGACATTCAGAAGGACATGTTGCGGGAACATGATGTCCACATTCCATATAAGCAGGCTTGGTTGGGAAAAGAGCATGCCCGGGTGGTGCTCGACGCCAGCGACATCTCTAGCTACGATTTGTTGCTTTGGTACGTGGATAAGGTGGTTGGGACAAACCCCGACAACATTACGATTGTGGAAAGAGACGGTGAGCGATTTAAACGTGCATTCTTTTTTTTTAGAGCGTGTATTGTCGGATTCAAGAAAGATTGCAGGCCGCTGTTGTTTGTCGATGGTACCCACCTCCTTGGAAAGTATCGGGGTACTATACTGGGTGCTACAGGCAAAGATGGAAACAATGGTTTCTTCCACGTCGCCTCGGTATTGTCGACAATGAGACAGATGGCAATTGGACTTGGTTCATATCCAAGTTAGGTGATGCTTTATACGAGGAAGGAGATTATCATGTGATAATTACATTCGTCTCGGACAAGTCCAAGGGCCTTGTGAATGCTATTGCGAGAGTCTTCCCTTCTTTCCCACATGCATACTGTCTTCGACACTTGGAGGCCAATTTCATGAAAACCAACATCAGACTAGGGAAGGCATTGAGAGAGGAGTGCTGGTCTATATACTTTCGTATTGTGTGGGCATCCACGGCTAAAGATTTCGATGATACCGTGAATGAACTGCAGGCCACATCACCCAAAGCCCATCACTGGTTGATTAATAAATCGAATATGGCACATTGGTCGAATTATCTGTTTAAAGGCGAACGTTGGGGTGAGATGTATTCCAATGTCGCGGAGTCATTCAATGCTTGGATCAAAGAAGCTCTGCATTTGCCGGTAATGAAGATGGTCGACTCCATAAGGTATTCGAATGTTCATTTTCACTTAAGAATTTGTATTATCCTTTAAAATAGTTTATAAATATTCAAATATATTTCTCTGCGTTTAACCATCTACATCATTGTTTAATTTATGATAATACTGTTTAATAAAGTGTGTTTATCAATGTCTTCGCTTAACCTTGTCTGAAATTTGTGTTGTATGCTGTACAGGTTCAAGTTGATGCGCATGTTATGCAACCGCTGTGAGCAAGCGAACAAATGGGAGACCTACTTGTGCCCGGACATACATTCGAAGGTGGAGATACTTGTGGAGGATAGCCGAAATCTTCGTGTTGGTCGTTGTGTCGATGATCGTTATGAAGTGATTGACTAGTGCATCTACTCTATAGATCTTGCCATCAGAACATGCTCATGTCGCACACTACAAGAAAATTACTGTTTAAAAACAGTATTTTCCGTTTCTAATCCGTTGCTAACGTGAATTAGCAACGAATTAGAAACGGAATTTATCTGTTTTAAATACCCTTGTTTCTAATTTAAATAGAAACGGAAAAATATTGTATTTCTAAATTTAGAAACGGATTGGAAACGAAAAGCATTATATTTCTAATTTTTGAAAAATTAAAACGGAATAAGATGTGTTGCTAATCCGTTCTAAGTTACAAAAATAGAACCGTATTCCAAACGGAATATTTTCTGTTTTATTTTTGTTCTTAATCCGTTCCTAAAGTTTTTTTAAAATTAAAAAACAATATTCAAACAAATAAAACCGTTTCTAATCCGTTTCTAACATTTAAGTCAATAAAATAAAATAAAATTATCCCTAATTTTTTTAAAAAACCTGCTACATAAATTTTTAACCTAGAACACCAACAAATAAGATAAACTCATCAATTCATACAAAAAAGAAATATTTAAGTATATATGTTTAACACAAAATAATAAGTATACAACAAATACAATCATGATAATGATTTTTAAATTCACTAACAATTACCAATTTAAGTACTAACTAAGCAATAATATTTGAATGATGTAGATGACATAATACTTATGCACAAATAATCTCTAGGTTTGTGAGGATAAATTAATGTTACAATTTATTTATCCTCACAAACAACATCAATTATTTAATTTTACCAACATGTTAAGGATTTACAAATTCAATAAATATTACAAATATAAGCAAACAAATTTATTTTAAATATTATATAAATCTTATATAATATTATAATAATAATAATAATAATAATAATAATATAAAAGATTATTAAAAAAAATTTAAAAATAGAGTTTACATATAAATAAACAATGTGCCCTAGATAAGGGCCACACTCCCATCACTCTTTTTCTCCTGCTTTTCCAAAACATACTTTGTGGGTCAACAAAGGCCTTTACCAAAAGGCACAAACATCTTGCTGGTGTTGCCCTTTGCCTTCTTTTCATGAGCATCCACACAAAAATCCAATGCCATAAAGTTTGTGAGGAAATTTATTTGCATGGCCAGACACCACTCATCCACTTTGTAGGCCTATATAGTATATAAAAACAATATATATATATTTTTTTAAAGTACCTGAGTGTTCAGCACCTGTAGTAGTAGGCCAGGTTATCTATGCACATTTGTATCACAACTTTGGCATGAGAAGATTGCATATTGTGTGTGGGTTGGATCACTTGGAAATCACTTTGGTGGTGGACTTCCATTCTTTTGGTCAATAGATTCAATTGCAAACCTTGTCCATGCATAAATGAGAAACTCATATATGAATGAAAATGTTTTAATGGATGATGCTAGTGAAGATATACAATTGGAACAAAAAATTAATATAACAAAAGTGATGTGGTCTTTTTGTAGGTGTGAAAAAACTTTTTGCAACCTTGAAATTAGGGTTCAAGCAAACAATCATGGATGATTCTATAGTGATATCAACATTGACTTTTAAGACAAGCTACTTTCGTCCCTTAATTATCTATCATCAAACATACTCATATATACATAAATATATATATATATATCTCTTAAAAGTATAAGATAGGTGCAATAGTCTAAACTCATGTAGACAGAGGTAGTTCTGTAGTCTCTTCAAAAAGAAAGTGATAGATATAGATAGGAAGAAAATTAAGATGGCTTAGGATTATGTTTATCTAACACTGTTGGACTTGTACATGGCTTTGAAAAAATTCATATCCAACTTACATCTATCATATCTCCAAGAACTGATAACTGATGCTGGGTAACAAGCGTACCTATTTATGACATCTCATTATTGCATTTCATTTTGCAATAGAAGAGTTTGATGATAGTGTGAACTTGAGACTTAATTTGGTATTCAGGGCTTGGGAATTAATTAACTTACAGTAGCTAGTGGAGAAATGCCTCTCTTCCATGTGCATCTTGAAGATTTTCTAGGACAACCTGAACAGGTTTCAGTAAGAAAAGTTGATTAAGATTGAGCAAGATAGTTTCATTGCATGATTTAGATCAGTGTAAGACTACTTTGCCTCATCAAATATTATAATGAAAAGAAGATGGAAAAATAAAACAGCAATGAAGAACCAGCTGACAACCTTTGTTCTCTACGTAGAAGATTTAAGATTTGTTAAAGAAATGATTGAAGACAGCAAGCTTGTGGTGAACGTGTGCGCACGTGATGTGGTGGATCGCAGTGTGACCAAGATGAAGAAGGAGCATGGTGTGGAGAAGGACGATGGGCAGGGCAGCCGGGATGATACTCTTCCAGTTCGGGATGGCTCTCTGAATTAGTAAGGAGATGAGTATGGTTGGCTGGTCAGTAGGTGAAGCAGTTGAAGACTTGTGTTTTGGAGAAGAATGAGTATTATATTAGAATATCTATGGGTGTTAGTGTACACCCAATGCCAGTTTACTTTAAGGTTTTTAAACAGCCAATGGGAAGCCAGATTGTGTGTTAACCAATGGGTGTTAACTCTTTTGTCTGCTAAGTTGTAATATTTAATATATAAATGCAAGAGTAGTGCTAGTTTTTGGTTGGCCCAGAGAAAACCTTTTCTCTTCACTTGTCTGTTTGACCTCTTGACTGAACTGAGAAAACCCAGGCATTTCATCAAACACTTGGGGTTTTTTTCTCAGTTCACCTGAACGACCTTCTTCTCTCCCGTATCTGGTTGTTGCTATTCCCTTCATTATTGTGGTTAACTGATATATTTAACTGAGACTTGAACTTTGCAAATGGCATTCTTCTAGGAGGAATTCTTATCATGTATGAATTGCACAACTTTTTGTGCCCCATCTTATTCTTGATGTACTCTTTCTGGATACCCCAAATTATCACCAATGTCATTCGGGATACAAGAAAACCATTGCATCCTCATTATATATTAGGCATGACCCTCACAAGACTTGCAATTCCACTCTACATATTTGGATGCCCTAGTAACTTCATGGGTATTGAGGTCAATCAAAGCTGGTGTATATTTTTGGGAGTCTTCATGGGATTGCAGGCATGTATTCTTCTCCTTCAGCATTATTTTGGTTCTCGTTGGTTCATTCCACGGCAGGTTAGAAGCTTATATAATTTGCATATATAAGTTGAAGGACGGATAATTTATTTATATTGCACTCACCATGGCTGGAAATTCCCACATGAAAGTGTGCTTGCTTTTGACAACAACATGATGGATAATTTGCCTTAAAAGTTCTTTGAGAGGGTTAAAAATAATTGTGACAATTCTTACTTCATAGCTTAGAGAGGCACTATGCATGATGTCATGAAAAAATATATTTCAGAGATTATCATAACTCATCCCAAGTATTTTGTGAAAAATTAAAAATTCCAACCAGTGATATAGTTGTATCCTCTGCACCTCCAACCAGTGAAACCAGTGTAAAACATATATGTCACTTTTCCATGAATGATTCTCTTTCTTTTTTTATTTTCATGCACAAGACATACGAATCCGGAAGTAGAAAAAAAAAATCTAGGTTAGCATATTCTGAGTTGTATGTAAAACATCAGCTCTCCAGGTGGAGATCAATGCCTCCGAGCTATCACTAATTACATGCCATAAATAGAAGTATATATAAGGTTGATAATGCATTTGGGCAAGAATGGACATGCTTGAACCTAAAAATCCAACCAAGCTATCTATGCAAAATAGTCAAAACAACAAGTAAAGATCATTGGTTTAAGACAATAATTGCAAGATCTACGTCGATTCTAATTTTATCACAAGACAGTCCATATACAGAAGAAGCTATTGACTGAACATGCCGAATATGAGAAAAGGAAAACGTACAAGTAGCACAAGCATAAGATTTCAAAGTTATTTGCTTTTGGAAAACCATAATGATTCAGAATTTTCAGTAAACCACAAAATTCTCTATGATATTGATCAACAAGCATGCCTTTAAAACAATATAAGTCATAAAGATGAATATAATGCACAAGGCAAAAAGACACATACTCAGCCAAGCAATCAATTCTACATAGTACGCAACAAATAAAGATCATTGGTTTTAGATAACGACAGTGAGATCTTCATTGGTTCCAATTTCATCACACAACAATCTTTAGACAAAAGAAGCAATTAACTGGGCACCCCAAGTACGAATATAAGGAGAAAAGGAGCATGTACAAATAGCACAAGCATTAGATGTAAAACAGTAAAATACCTAAGAAGCCTATAATACAAGAGGCAAGAATGAACATACTCGGCCCCAGAAACTCAACCAAGCTATCGGCGCACAGCTTCTGCAGTTCCTTTTTGGGCTTGTCATTCCTCAGTAATGCCACCACATACTCAGCCAGAATAACAGGATCAGCCTTAGTTCTATTAAAAGGAAAAACAAATAATCATCAGAAGAATATTACCAATACCCAAATTTCAATATATCCACGAATAGAAAATATACTAAAATAAGAAACAAACCAGCAACCAAGAATTCTACAATAGTACTAATCACATCAACTCTAGCTTTCTATAGCTATTTAAGCTCGGAGAAACTGGTATCTAATTAGGTTTTCAATCCATCAAACAACTTGAGAGGAAAAAAAGGCAGGGTGGGAACTAGGATTCTCACCTCTTCAATTGAAAAATCAAGCACTAGGAATGAGAACCCTAAAATTCCCTCAATGATCGAACTCCTCAAAGATACTAGAGCTAGAGCCTAACTCGAAAAATCAAAATCAAACCATGTATTCACATTAAATTCGTTGAGATCTCTAACTCGAAAAATCAAAATCAAAGCATTGAAGAAGAAGAATAAGAAGAAAAAGTACCGAGTTAGAGCCTCCGGATCGGAAGGGAACCAAGTGCTCCGAAGCGCAGCCCGACGATCAGCGGATCCAATCCCCGTCTGCACCCCGACGAAGCCCAGCAGCTTCGGTCGATCCTCCAACCCAGCACCACCACCAACGCTAGATCTCGACCGGAAGTTCCTAAGCGTGTCCTCAGCTCTCCCACACTGGAACACCGAAACCTGCACAGTCCGCGGGGGGTGAAGGAGCACGATAATGGCGAAGACGATCCCAATGGCACCGACAAAGAAGAACACGCCGGAGATAAGCAAGGAGAGGGAGATGCGCAGCGGCGGCAGCACGGCGGTGGGGATACTTCGAGGGATCGATTGAAGAGTGGCTAAAAGAAGAAGAGAAGCAAGCTTTACTTGTATTTTCCACCACACGGCAAAATCAATGGACGAGATTTGCTGGGATTTCATCGGAGGAAACAAGACCGTTTGATAGGAGTCATTCTAAGATGACCTGAGTTCATTCCAACCTTATTATTCTTCATTAATTAATGAGAAGAGATTTTTATTTGACATAAGATTAACTTATCAAACAGTTTTTTAAATTTATTTATTTATATATAATTTTGCACATGATTTTATAAGACTCTATGAAAGAAAAAACTAAAGTTTATCAAATATGATAAAATTTAGCCTAAACTAATTATAATCATTTCAAATATTTCAATACTTCGATATAAATAATTTCTCATGTGAACTGGATTGAATAAGTATTAATTATTTGAGATGATAACATGACATTAATAGCAAGTAATAATATATTAATTTTTAAATCCATTTCTAGTCCCTTTTTATTAGAAACGGATTAGAAACAGATAGTTTTTTAATATTTAATGATATTTGAATAATATATTAATTTTTAAATCCGTTTCTAGTCCCTTTCTAATAGAAACGGATTAGAAACGGATATTTTTTAATATTTAATGATATTTAAATAATATATTAATTTTTAAATCCGTTTCTAGTCCTTTTTATTAGAAACGGATTAGAAACGGATATTTTTTTAATATTTAATAATATTTAAATAATATATTAATTTTTAAATACGTTTCTAGTCCCTTTCTAATAGAAACGGATTAGAAACGGATATTTTTTTTAATATTTAATGATATTTAAATAATATATTAATTTTTAAATCCGTTTTTAGTCACTTTCTATTAGAAACCGATTAGAAACGGATATTTTTTAAAATTTTAATAAATCATATTTTTAAATGGCCGTTTGTAAGCCTTTGTTATTAAAATTATATTTAAAACGATTGTTATTCCGTTGCTAATCTGTTGCAAGTTTAAACAGAATAAATTCCGTTTCTAATATTCTGTTTTTAAATTGTAACTTTCTTGTAGTGGCAGGTGGCAAGTTTATGGTATCCCGTGTAAACACGCTTGCACTGGAATAATGCAGACAGAGACCAACGTTCATCGATTTATTAGTGGTTACTTCACCATCGATAATTACAAACTGGCATATAAGGAAGCTATATTCCCCATACCCGACGATGACAAGCCTACGAACGGAAATCGTGAACTGCGTCTATGACCGCCTGTGACGAGAAGACAACCTGGGCATCCTAGGCGAAAGAGGATCGAGTCACAAGTCTTTGAGGTCCGCGAGTTACGTTGCAGCCGTTGCCACGGCTTCGGTCACAATCGCAGATCTTGCAATGAAACTATCGCCTACTATCCATTGTAAAACAGCTGATTTTTAAAAAGAAACAAACTTAATTGTGTGCCAACTCTTCATTTTTAAACAGAGAAAACCTTATTCTTATAGTTAACACATGTATTTAAATAGAGACATTATTATTTTAAACATTAAATAGTTATTTTTACAAGTGACTAGTTCTTCTTAAACTGTAACATGGATATTTAAACAATGACATTGATAGTTAAACAATTAAACTTAAAATTAAACAATAAAAGTGCAAGTTAAACAATGATACCGGAAGGTTAAAAAAAGAGTCAAGTATATAAATATAGATACATGTAAATTTACATTGACAAAATTTGTCATGTTCTTCGAAAACAATGAATTGAATTTAAACTGGTTTACATTTGAAACTAAGACAACGTATTCTATGAACCCGCTTTCGAACACTCCCCTTTGGTAGTGATGCCGGCTGCCCTCCACTTCTTAAGTATGCGGGAAAAATATTTTAATCGCAGATAAGGGACATCTGTCTGCGGTAGCTGTAGCTTCTCATCTGCGAGTAACTGCTTGATAAACAACATCACATAGACGGCGCAGTCGACACTTCCTTGTTTTTGTCGTGGGGTTTCAGTGTCATGAACAAGTGGGTACTTTGCGGTCGCCGACTCGCCGAACTCCATGTCGATACAAAGGTCGAATAGATTCCGCTGTGGAGGTACACAAGTTGATATTAGAATACCAGTTATTTACCAAACACTATAACTCAAACACAAATTATTAAAGCACTTACCATGTCTAGCGCGTCTTTATCGTATTCTTTGCTTTGGCATGAAGAATAATGCATGTATTCTTATTTGTCATTGTCAAGGATGATGACATAGAAGTGGCCATTCATAATTATTGGGAGGATGACAATTTCAACATCATGCAAGTTGCACGCGGCATCTCCGATCATAGCCATAGTGGTATCATGTGCGTCTTCCTGCATTGACATAAACAACGCTAGTGGTCATGTGATGGAGGCGCGCTTCTTATAACGATATGACACTATCGTCACCGAATTTTGGATTATACTATGAAAGCGTCCATCACATCGTCTGTGACCATCTCCTTCCCCTCAAGCAGATCGAATAACCTGGACCGTGTGAGGCTGACAGAGTCATTCTTCCAGACGACAGTGATGCGGTTAAACAGTAACAGAGATATGTAAACAATATTGTAAATATTTAACTGATACATCAACCGTTTAAATTCTATGTCGAATATTTAAACGGTTACTATATAAATTAAATGGTAAAATATAATAGTTTAAATTCTATCTGGAATAGTTAAACGTTAAATATATAACTTAAAGGGTAACATGTAATAGTTTAAAGAACACCATAAAAACTTAAAACTTACTTGTCCATAGGTCAGTTGAGGAAGATCCTTATCAACTCCTGTTCGTACTTGTTGAGGCACGATTGGCCAACGTATTTTTTCTTCTTCGGAATAAAGACTTTCCGAACTTCTTCTAATTTTTGATTGGCATTGATCTTCTCTCTCGTGGTCATTTTGGCGGTATTCCCTTGATCCTCGTCAACAGCTGCTTTGGGATCATCATGCTATAGTGTTGTTGACGGTTGTCGGTGTTTAGCACCAGCATCATCTTCCTTCGATGCTGGTACGATGACAACATCAAGCGGAGACATATCCTTACATGCTTCTTGTTGTTGTGGGATTGTGTCTGCCTTCGATGCGGTAATGTAGGCCATTGGTTCCACCGTGACTATGATTTTGTTGACAATAGAGTCAACGAGCTTCTCAACCGTGGCCACGGCAACAACATTAATGGGAGACACAATGTTAGCTGATTCTTGTTCTTCAGGGATTGTGTCCATCTTTGATGCCGCATTGTCAGCCGCCCGTTCCACCTGGTTCATGACAGAGTCATTGATCTTATCAACCGTAGCAATGGCAACATCATCTGCGATCTACACCGTGATGGCCATGTCATTAACGGTAACATCATCAGCTGCCGATGGTGCTGTTATTGTTTCATCATTAGCCGGTGGTGGAGACGGAGGCATTATTGTTTTCCTTTTTTTCGCAAGCTTCTTTGAATGAGGCCGTTTTCGAATGGCCTCCCCGATGATGTCGTCGTCATCGAAATCCGATGCCACGTCTGCCCCGGATGCTTCATTTGTTTGGAGGTATGACGCAGTCAATTGGGACTAGCCTTCCAATGCCTCAACCCGAGCGACAAGCCGAGGGAACTCGGTCATCAATATCAGGCAAGCCTGCATAAGAGTTGTAGTGACATCCTCGGCTAGTGCCGTCGGGGGCGCCGCCACGGTCGGGGGCCGCCATGATCGGGGGACCGTCGATGTCGTCGTCGGTGGGGCTGTTGCAATTTGGCGGGGTAGGGGAGGGCTTCCCCGGCGTCGAGCGCGCATGGAAGAGGTTGCCCTCTCATCTTGCCTTCGAGCAAGTGATTCCGGAGCAATAGCATCGAACCGATGGTTGGTCCGAACAAATATATCTTCATCAGCATTCGCCGGAACCAGCTCAGGAAACTAACATGTGGAAACCAAACAATTTAGCGAAATCATTCAGTTTAAACAATAAAAACTATAGTTAAACATTGAACTTATATATTTAAACATTATAACATAAACGTAAACATAGAACAAAAGTTTTAAACATTGAAGAATACTTTTTAAACGGTAAATAAACAAAGTTAAACGGTAAATAATTTGTTTAAACATTGATGTCTACTGTTAAAAACATTGTTCATGATTTGTTACTTCTTTTCCTTCGAGAGATGACAAACTGGTTTCTATCGTGGCCTTTTTCCGGTAAGTATTTTCACTGTAGCATAACATCCTTGGGATCTTGTCGAAACGGACTTTCTTTCCATTTTCAGTCAGCTCGTAAAACCAGATGTTAAGCACAACCGTGCAACCCTTAATATACCCTGTGTTTATCTTCTTCCCCGTGTATCTAGCATGCACTCGAGCGGCTGCTTGTGGAATGTCCTCTATAAGCCACTTGTGCATCGCCTGCGCCCATGCGTATCGCCCCATGCCAGGTAGATTATCGACATAATCAACGATCCAATTAGGAACCGAACAAGAGGTATTTGGGAAGAAGATTATACCCATGAGATACACCATTAGTAGTTTCGCAAAATTTTCTTCTTCTCCCCTCCGTCTAATGAGTTGCTGAAGAGTGCTCCTGATGGAGTCTCTGTGTCTCTCGTAGGTTTTGGATAAAAACCTCTCTTCGAAAGCTGAGCGTGTTTTTTTCTTCTGAAACACGACTGCGTCTCCATCGCAACGTAGACCAAGAACGAGAGCCACATCTTCAGGCCTGAAAGTCAGCATGCTTTCCCCGATCCTGAATTTATTGGTGCAGCTATCGTACCTTTGCAACAGAGAATCAAGAAGGCCTCGCTCTTGGAATACAGCTTCCAACTCAGTGAATGCTGCAAACATTGTCCTTCGGATGATCTCCCAGTGTCGAGGGATCATGTGAACTTTTAATTCAGCCACGATCTCCACTACCGGTGTTAAGTAGCATCGCCCATTAACTAGATTGACTGCCATAATCACAAGCCTGCGACAATAATAGCACATTCAGCCAGCCGTATTCACAAATTGTTAAGCGGAAATATTATAAACATTACACAAATCACAACAATTGAAAAACTATTTCGATCGTGTACACAGACGAAAATGTAAAACAAAACAAAACCATAGCCAAGAAATCTCCCTGCAGACTAACAAAACCCCAGCCGATAAATCCCCCTGCAGGCTTCAATGTCTTCCAATAAAAACAAAATCACAAAACAAAACTGAAAAATGTTTTTTTATAACAGAATAGTTAACATAAAATCATAATCAATACCTTAGATTGCAAACTGATGAAATGCCGAATACTTGCGCGGGACTCCTCCTTCTAGACACTGGTGGCAAGGGAAAAACTGAATTTTACAAAGGATGTGCAAAAATGGCTGGAGACGCGAGTTGAGAGAAGACAAGCAAACGGCTTAAATGGCTGTAGCCCTAAGAAACCCCCTCCCCCACTTCCTCTCACACCGCCAAAATAGCTGCAGCCACGACTTCCCGTGTAAGGACATTTTTGTCCATAAAATTTAAAAATCACTCCGTTAACCACCGTTACATACTTTGGGGATTTCAAAATCATGGAGTGTAAAAGGGAGGGGGTTTTGGGGATTGCAAAATTAGGGGTTTTTTTTTGGCAATATGGCAAACTTAGGGGTTTTTGGCAATTTCCACTTTATATAATTAATCTTGAAGACTTTCATTTCATAAAATGTAATTTCACCAAATAGAGATCTTAAGGATATGCACTTGCGCTGATAGGGATGTAAGTGTATGTCGATCGCGTGATAATTATGTGTTAAAAGCAGAGTGTCAGTCCACATGGAAGAAAGTGAATACTAGTAATAAATCTAAACTCAAATATTAGCCTTAATGATAAAATGTTGTGTGTGTGTGTGTGAACAATAACAAGTAAAATAAGAAAATACATGAAATAATGGGATAGAAGTCAAAGAAGAAAGTGATGTTCGGGCATAGCATCCCACTAGGGTTATGAAGTGTAGGACAAAGGTCATCTAGATATGAAATCCTATTTGAACCGAAAGGTTTTCAGAATTATACTAACCCCTGATTTCTCAGGTGAAGAGTAACTGAATAGGTGCAGAGTTGATACAGACATCCACATAATCGCACTATGAGACCTTATTGTGGGCTAATGACAATCTCTTAAGTAGATAGTCTCCCCCAAGGGGAAAGATTACCCTTAATCCGAATACAAAGTAAAAATATGATTTCTCTTAAAATCCACTACACATGATTACAAAGAACACAGAGATTGCTAACTCACTTGTTAGAATTGAGGGAGACGGAGTCTCCAAAGTACCCATACCCAGGCTTACTCACAATTCCCTCTAATTATGGCATGTCTATGATAGTTGGGTATGTCTACTCATCACATAGCACATCATACATGATAGCTAGGACTTTCGCCTCGTTAGCAACTAAGCATTCAAACACACAATTAGATTCAAATAGAAGTAATTACAATTAAGAAAACAATTAAAGCATGAAAGATCCAACAACCAATGTCAAAGAAGTAAACCCTAGAGTTCAACTACACCCAAACATTTACATATTAGCCCTAAATTAATGGAGGGCAAATATTGAAGATACAAATAATAGGAGGAAACATGAGATCAATGAAAACACCCTTTTCAATTATGCCAATGAAGAATCGCCGAAGAAACCCTTTGAGAAGCTTCCACGCATGCCGCTAAGATGAGTTTGACGGCTACGATCTTTAATCCCCTTGAATGTTGAGCCAATCCCCCCTTGAAATTGCTCCTTAGGTGTTTTACATTCGCTTCTTATCTTCCCTAACTTCACCTCCAAGAATCATCGAAAAGAAAAGAATTGGATGCCCTAAAAATCCTCTCCATGAATTAAGTGGTTCACATGTAATAACTAAATCAATCTCTTGAATTACATGGTATACATGTAATATCTATTATACCTTGATCAGCATCACGAATTATGTGTACACATGTAATAACTAGATCAACATCATGAATTTTATGGTACACATGATAACTAGATCAACATCATGAATTAGATGCACATATAATAACTATATCAACATCATGAATTATGTGGTACGCATATAATAGTAGATCAACATCATGAATTACGTGATATAGATGTATATAATAACTAGATCTACATCATAAGTTATGTGTACACATGTTTAAGTTTGATTTTACAATGTAATATAACTAGATCAATATCATGAATTACATGATATAGATGTAATAACTAGATCAACCTCATAAGTTACGTATACACATGTATAAGTTTATTTTTTATAATAAGTAAATAAAGCTTTTTACTTACTACAAGCATTTCATTGATCAATTTGTTATTAAAGAGTTTAATCCAAAGAAATATTTAATTGATCATGATTTTAAATCACAATAATTGGAGAATAGATTAAACTTATAGTATATAATTTACCAAATAATGAGGCAGCTGTATCTATGAACATGCATGTTGAAAAATTTCTACATAAAATAGTATTTCATTAATCATCATATATACAAACAAAGATGTATTTTATTACTATCTCTGTCCAGTAAAAAAGTAATAACTGAAAAGCTATTAATTTCACCAAACATGAATCTTAAGCTTATAACCTTCATGAATTTTTCATTCATTTATTAAAAATAAATTTCCCTAGAGAGCTTAATAAGTTGCTATTATCTTTTTCCAAAAATAAATAAATAAATAATCCTCCAAAAAAGAAGTATATAAACCCATGAACACCATCCCATATCCTCCATCCTACTACTTATCATCTCTCCACTGATCTTTCAAACAAGAGTTGTGAAGAATGGCCATTGCAAAATTCATCTTTATTGCATCTTTTGCAATAATTTCATCTTTTGCTTTGCTTTTGATCCAAGTCCTCTACAAGACTTCTGTGTCGCTGATCTTACTTCTCAAGGCATTATTGCTTGCTCATATTTTACTATACATCTTTTTCTACACACATATCATTAATTAAACTTGATATATAATTTCTATTCTTGATATATACTAACAAACACAAGCATGCAATGCAGTGTTGGTGAATGAGTTTGTGTGCAAAAACCCTGCAACAGTCACGGCTGAGGATTTCTTTCTCTCTAGCTTCAACGAGGTTGCTGACACAATGAATCCTCTTGGTACTAATATAACCACAGCATCAGTATTTCAACTCCCAGGATTGAACACTCTTGGTCTTACCTTGGTTCGCATTGACTATGCTCCTGGAGGAGTTAACCCTCCTCATACTCATCCTCGTGCTACCGAAATCATTGTTGTTCTTGAAGGCACTATTTACGCCGGTTTTGTCTCTTCTAGTCCCAACGATACACTCTACTCGAAGGTTTTATCTGCCGGTGATGTTTTTCGTATTCCCTCAAGGTCTTACGCACTTCAATATGAATTATGGGCATTCAAATGCAGTTGCATTGGTAGCGTTCAACAGCCAAATCCTGGTGCGATCATAGATGCTAACAATTTGTTTGGAGCAATGCCTCCAATTAATGATTATCTTCTTGCCAAGGCTTCCAGTTGAGCAAGGAAACCATTGACGAACTTCAAGCTAAGACTTGGCCTAATCCTGCCAATTAATACCATCATCTCAAGTTCATCAACTATCTATTGATATATATATATACTCATCTATGTTATGTTGCAAATAAGCAGACGCATTGCATGCTTTTGTGAGAGCATGCATGTTTGCAAGTTGTGCTTTGTTTGATGATCAATTGATATAATTATCTATTAATTATAATCTTTTTGATACGTTTGCAAATGTATTGAATTATTATTTTGTTTTAGCTGAAGTTCTAGTTCACCTTCATTGAAAGCGATATATTAGTTAATAAAAGGCAATCCATGCATTAAATAATATTAGGTTTCCTTATATGCAATCTCAATTTTAGGAATCCAAGGTTGGTCATGTTTTATATTGTATGTAAAGTATTCATCAAATATAATTTATTGGACAAATATAGTGTATGTGCAGTGTGTACATATATTGTACATGAAATTGATGATATTTGGTGAAACATGTGAAATTGAAAATTCAGAGAGTGGAAACAATGTATATATATATATATATATATATATATATAAGATTAAAACTAATTTATGTAAAATTATTGATGTAGATCAGGATGTTCAAATAGATTTTCAACTCCATTTATTATGAGTGTAATTAAGTTGAAGTTGATTAGTTAGGCAAGCTTATTTTGAAATCAAGTAATGGCTAATATCTATCAAAAATAGATTTTATATGTACCACAAAATATCACGTTAATTTATTATCATATCCATGTAGGGTATAAAACTAATTCAAAATGTTAAACAAAGGGGGATAGTTTTCGTTGGTGGCCACAAATGTTTTTAAGTTATAACGCTATGGCCACAAGTCTTTTTTTTTTAACCCGGCGGCCACAAAAGTTCTCTCCGGTAGCACGAGAGGTCACAAATGCTGTTTTATGGGCTGTTTCCGGTGAAAGTGACGAGGTGGCATCCACCTCAACATATTAAATTCAAAATCGATCTCGACTTGGCGAGTCCCAAAGACATGATCCTTTTTAGGTTTTACTACGTGGCGCTCTAGCTCAGTCCCCTTCATCCATCTCACTCTTCATCAAACTAGGGCTAGGGGCATCATTTTTCCCGCGCAGACGATGGGAACTCGCCCCCTTCATCAAACTAGGGCTAGGGGCATCGTTCTCTCCCGGCCGACGATGGGAACCCCGCCCTAGTATGACTTCCTCTTGGTCGACTAAGCAATTTCTCCAACAAGATTTGGGTACTACTCCGACTAGATTCGAGCATGGCTCCGCCGCTCTCGATCACTCCTGGATTTGATCTTGTTTTTCTAGGTTTAGAAGGCTTTGTGAAATGATTGTCAAATTGAAATTTAACTTTGTTTTTGAATGAATGCTTGTGAGATTGTGAGATGTTCAATGTACTTCATTTATGTTATTGTGAGATTGTGAGATTGTCTTGAATTATTATTTCCGTTGTGCAATTTTTGTCACTCTTCACATGAGATTTGTAATGCTAATTTTTTTCTCCACATGGTTTGTTGAAACCGCAAAAAAATACAAGTTTATAATGCCAAAATCAATATCAATTCTACGCTTTTAAAGAAATATAAGTATGCAGACTTGTATGTATCAAAATTTGCAAACAGATTTCAAAACTGAGGGAAAAAATGTGCTAATTTTTACAACAAGGATTTTTGCAAAGCATGATGACAAAAATCCCCGAGAATAAATTTTAAGATTACAAACCTGCTGAAACATGATGGGAATAAATGTGCACAATACAAATCTCATCGAATCGAGAAACACTGGGAATAAATTAGCATGATACAAATCTAATGTAACCTGAGAATAAAAACTTCATAATAAATAAAAGTCATTGAGTTGTAGAAACACGGGGAAAAAAATTAGCATAATACATATCTCCATCACAAAGTCTGGGAATAAATGTGCACAGACACAAATCTGTGAAAGTTACAAAATCACGG
Source organism: Dioscorea cayenensis subsp. rotundata (assembly GCF_009730915.1). Classification (NCBI taxonomy): domain Eukaryota; kingdom Viridiplantae; phylum Streptophyta; class Magnoliopsida; order Dioscoreales; family Dioscoreaceae; genus Dioscorea; species Dioscorea cayenensis. Next base: position 19,273,044 of record NC_052476.1, on the reverse strand, counting down.
GAAAAAAAATTTACTCCATATAGTTTGTTGAAACACGAGAATAAATTTTTAACAATTCAAACATCTTTCGAAACATGGGAATAAATGTGCACAATACAAATCTACTAAATTGCGAAACACGGGAATAAATAGCATGATACAAATCTAATGAAACACGAGAATAAAAAAACTTCATAATAAATAAATCTGCTGAGTTGCGGAATCACGGGGAAAAAAATTAGCATAATACATATCTCCATCACAAGCTGGGAGTAAATGTGCACAGCACAAATCTGCTGGTTACAAAATCCTGGGAAAAAATTAACACAATTCATAACAAAGCCAACTAAATGCATAGTTTCTAGTGCTTACAACAAGGTTCAGCATAACAAATCCAACAAAATACATAACTTACAATGCTTAAAAGAAACTTCATAACAATAGTACTAGTTCACAAAGTTCATAATTTAAACTTCAAGAGAGTTTTCCATCATCAAAACATTCCATTTCCTTTCCATCAGGCATGACCTAGGAAGAAGCCCTATTTCTTGTTGGAGATTGAGGTGCCATTGTGCAATAGATCGCATTTCCCATGTTAGCCACACTAACATGTGAAGAACTGCTTATGCTGACATTTAATACTGGCCCTTTGTTGGTAATTTGACTTGGTTGCCTTGTTTGAGACTGCTGGGTGCCTATAAAATCAAGGGGCTGACTTGGTGAATTGGCAGCTGCAGTACTACCAACTGAGACATCTTCTAGATTGACTGCCTGATTACTTCTCCTCTGTAAAGCAAACAAAGATTCAAATAAATTAATGCAACAGAAACTAGCTTTCATAATTAAACAGGTTTTATATGACAACAGGTTTTCTTCTCCCAACTGGTGGTGGGATCACTCTTGTGCCATCATTTACTTCTGGCCAAAGCTCTTCATTGTTGGTTGGGTTTATGAAGTGATGGTAGACCTTCATGTATGTATCCACCATGTAGCACGCATGCACAAATTCTTCTGGCTGCTGATTGTTACCATATATAGCATTGATTGCGTGAGGGCAAGGTAACCCTGTTAACTCCCATCTTCTACATGTGCAAGTATTTTCAACCATGTCAACAATGAAGGTCCCCCCCACACCTATGATCTGGACCTTGGGTCCACATGAAAATTCTGGGGTGTAGCAATGGCTTTCCTCCTTCATCTTGTCAAGCTTCTTTTGGATCTTTGGGCATATCTTCCCATTGTACTTCAACATTTTCTCCTTATTTTTTTTTATTCTCCTCATCAGCTTCATCTTGATCATCTCAAGCATTGTGATGATTCCCTTATCCCTTGCATCAAGGATGTACCTGTTAAAACACTCACAAATATTGTTGAGAAGAATATCACACTTGCTTGAAGTTGTGAACAATGACCTGGTCCAGCTTGCATGGGGCCTGTCTTGATGATCAAGCTATCTCCTGGCTTCTAGGCTCTCTTTCTCTATTTCTCCAAGCCAATAGTTGAACCTTTGCACATATGTGGCCCTTGCAACATTCCACAAATAATCTTTTAGGGTTTTCCCTTTGAATTTCTCTCTGAAATTTGTGTAAATGTGCCGAACACAATTTCTATGTTCAGCATCTGGAAATATATCTTCAACAACCCTTTTTAAGCCCTACATGTACATAACAAAGATAAATTAGTTTCTAGCATAAATAGAATTTGTTTTAAGCATGGAAATTTACCTTTTGGCGATCACTCATTATGGTGATATATTTGCTATTCCATATCTCCAAATCATCCCTCAAAAGCTCCATGAACCATGTCCAAGTCTGTCTACTCTCAGTTAAAACTACTGCATAAGCAAGGGGAAATATGCAGTCGTTTGGATCAATCCCTATTGCTGACAAAACTTGTCCACCATAAATGCCTTTCAAAAAACATCCATCAAAGCCTATGAATGGCCTACATCCTGACCAAAATGCATCCTTTAGGGGCTTTAGGCAGACATAGAATCCTTGAAAGACACCTTCATCCCTCCACAAAATTACTGTGGTCCCAGGATTACTTTGTCTAAGCTCAGCTGCATACATGCTAAGTTTTGTGTACTGCTCAGCCTCATCTCCATTAACCCACCTCATAGCCAAATTTTTTGTTCTCCAAGCTTTCATGTGAGATATTGTGATACCTTGGTCATCCTTGACTTGTTTAATTATCCCATTATAGCTCCAATTTGGATCGGCCTTGAATTTGTCAAAGTATTTGGTTGCAAGCCACCTTGAAGTCACATGAAAATTACTGAAGACCTTCCCACAGCTGTGATCTAAATTTGCACTCTTAATTTGCACAGATGGATTGTCTTTGCTCATGTGAGTTGCATAAATACTAAATGAGCATTTCTTGTTGTGACAAGCACAAATAACTCTCTTCTTGTCATTTTGGGGGAACCATAATTGAAATCTGTGCTTAATCCCCCAGTTTCTGCATGCTTTTTTGAGTTGGTCAAAATCCCTAAACACCATTCCAACCCTTAACCGTGGGTTGTACAATTCCTTTTCTTCATTAAATTCTGCAAACCCAATATGACCCTCACCATTTGAATCAGACTCTGTCAATAGCTAATCAGATTCATCATTCTCTGATTCACTTACATCTCCACCACCAACTCCTTGTGTTACACAACTAGCTTGTGCGAAGGATAGGTCACCAGCTTGTTTGCCTCTACTTTTTTCCCTTTGTTCATTCATGACCTCTTGATAATCCTCATCACCAGAAGACATATCATAATCAGAATCAACAAACTCCTCTTCTACATGAGGTAATGATTGCACATTACTATTTAACACCCCTTCCATATCAGACCTGTTGAATTTAAAAACATGAAAAAATTGCCATATTAGGCCAGTGATGATAACAAGCCAAAAAAAATTATGACGTAGTTAAACCAGGACATAATTGATAATATGAAATCAAACAACATAATATGAAAATCAAATTAAAGAAACAACATAATAAATTGTTCTATGAAAGCAACTATACATTCAGTTTCTTACCAAATCCAAGAAATCCTTCCCTCTAATGCTAAATTTGATCGCAAAAATATTAGACCAATAAATTCTACCAAGGCATCCAAGTTCATATGTGGAACAATCAAGCTAAATACCTACACCTGCACTTGCACCTGCATCTGTGTGGAACAATCAAGCTAAATTTCGACATCCATGTTCAAGGCATCTTAAACTCCCAGAATTGGAATATTTACACAACATCAATCATGCATAATTTCATATGTAAGACATGCACCTCTTGTAAAGGATTTTCCACTTTTCTATGTTTTCAGAGTTCAAAATCATTTTATTCAGACAAGCCTACTTTGTGTATGATAGGGGTTCTACTCCTCCATTCTCTCAATCTATTATTGCCCTTTAAATATTCTTTAACTTATTACTGACCTTCAAATTTTTATTAGACAATAATAATATGTGTTCTTTTAAATGATTGTTAATAACTTATTAATGTCCTTTTGATCTAGCTGATATGTATGGTAAATGTCCTTTAAACTTGGGGCTTCATCTAATATTTTACGGACTCATTGTTCTTAGTATGTAATAGCCTAAATCGAAGGCAATCAAAAGAATGTTGGGTAGTCTAAGCTTTGGACTGCAATAAAGAAGTAAAACAGTAAGATGGGTACCTTTAGTCGTCGTTCCGGGATGATGTTGTCTGTAGCGATGGTCGAGGGTTTCGATGGCAAAAACGGTGGAGATCAATGGAGAGGAATAGATGAGCAGGCGGAGAGCGCGCTCACCGAAAAAGGGACACTTGCTTAGGAAGCTCAGACAAGAAGGGTTTTTGGGACAAAGAGAAGATAAAGGGGGCTGAGTTTTGATGAAGGGGGCTTAGTTGGACTGAAGGGGGCTGAGATGGACTGAAGGGGGCTGAGCTGGACTGCCACGTAGTAAAACCTAAAAGGATCATGTGCTGGACTGCCAAGTCAGATACAGTTTTGAATTTAATATGTTGAGGTGGATGCCACCTCGTCACTTTCACCGGAAACAGCCCATAAAACAACATTTGTGGCCTCTCGTGCTACCGGAGAAAACTTTTGTGGCCGCCGGGTTAGAAAAAAAAAGACTTGTGGCCATAGCGTTATAACTTAAAAACATTTGTGGCCACCAATGAAACTATCCCTAAACAAAGGACTACTGCTCCACATGGGCTATATGATTGTGTGCATCACGCATGCATGGCTAACAGTAAATCCATGAATTCCCAAAAAAGGACGCATATTATTAAAATTTAACATAAACAAACCACTTAAGAAATAAAATAATTAATCCTAGCAGCTTCATGTCTAAAATCTAACATAAAAACATCAAACTTGGAAAATGCTCTTATACATATATATATAAAGTACTTAAGGCAACTTTAATAATTAGACTATCCTATAGTTTGATGTTTATGTTACCTCATCAATCCATTAAACTTTTACCCATTAAACAATCTTCCATAATAGTTATACTATAAAATGAGACCCGCAATAATAATCAACTCATTTAAGTCATACCCATTAAACTATCTCTCATACTATAATTATTTAATAAAATAATTAAATAATATATTTTTAAAATATATATTACAAAATAAATATTTAAAATAATTAAAATATAATAATAATATCACAAAATGATAAACAAACAGTATTAGATTTAATGATAGAATAATCATATCACAAAATGATATCCTCTAGGTGTACTTTAATCCATTTAGGGTTAATATTGCTAGGAGTAACATGATTACATAGAAAAGGATTGGGAACAAAAGTTTTAGTAGGCCTAGTAGATATAAGACAAATCGAAAATATGACTAAAGCCACAATTGAATCCTTAGATGTAGATATGAATTATAATCATCCCAAAATAATTTAGATGCCCCCAAATTTCTTAATTTCTCTGAAATTTTTTTTATAAATATATAAAAATAATAGTAAATTCTAAAATGATATAATATGATTTCAAATGCAACAAATCTTTTAATAACAGAAGCATTTATAGGATAATTAACTAATAGAAGCAACGTAAAATATATATTTACACCCCAAAAAGTAAAATCTTTTTAAGAAAACTAGGGACTTAAATGAATAGAAGGAAAACATTACGCCACTGAAGTATTAGAAAGATCAGAATGGAATATAAAACCTGTAGAAATTGCATCAGTTAGTAGACCAAGTAATGCAGAATTTTATGAAAATACTGATGGTAGTACTAGCATAAGAATGTTAGATTATAAAAATAAAGGAATAATGATAGAAGAACTCTAAGAATAAAATGGAATCACTTGATATAATGAATCCAGAATTAATAGAAATACAATTAAAACCCTTGAGAAAATATTTAGGTGTCATGAATACAAATATATCAGATCAAATAAAATATGGAAAATTTATTTGGTTATTAGGTGTTAGAGATTATATAACAATGAAAAAAGCATATTAACAAAGTGTAGAAACATTAATAGAAGTTGGATTAGTTAATTATGATAATCAAGAAAATTGGATATCTACATCAAAATGGGTACCATGAAAAGAATGTCATCCCTTAGAACATTAACAAAGAATGGTTAGAATGGATAAGTGGAAAAATCATTAGAAGATCAATATCAATCCATAGAAGTTTGTTACATATGAAAAACTTAATAGATTCAACAGATATAACATTAATAGATAATCATTTAGATGAGATAAGAAAATATGCATTAAGAGATAATAAAAATCTATAAGAAAAAATAAAATCTAGAAAATACCTTTGGTTAAGAGGAGTCAAAAGATATATAATTATTAAGAGAACAAATTCATGATCAAGCAGAATCACTCGTAGAAGTTAAAACTAAAATTAAAGAAGAAGATGAAAAAGGAAAAGCTATTTGGAAACCAACACAAATAAATTATAAAGATTTTCATCAAGATGAGTATCTTAGAGATCAATGAAGATTATGGAATTATTGAATGTGTCTTACAAATAAATATGACTCAATAGAAAGTTATCATGATTAAAATGGAAGATACAATAGAAAAAATATCTCCAAGATATGACTGGAAAATAGATTTTAAAGAATTACCAGAAGATATTGATGATGTAAATTTCTTAATAGAATGCAGATATGATCACTACAATTATCCTACAAAATTAATAGAAGAAACTTATATAATGGAAGAAATTAATAATATAGAAGATAAAAAATATCAAAAAAATATTAAACAATTAGAAGAGATTGATTTAGAAGAAATAATAATGAATGTAGAATCAAAAGAAAGTAATAATAATCAAGATAATCAAAGAGCAGAAAGTTCTAATACTTGAACAGCAATAACACCCACAACTATTGAAAGAACCAGTAGAACTACACAGCCTTTACAATTTCCATCCCAACATAATTTTACTTCAAATAACTATTATGAACAAAATTACAGAACATTTAAAGAAAAACCAGACCCCTTAGAAGTTATAAAAACAATGCTAAAATAGAACAATGAAGGTAGTATGTTGATATTAAGCACAGTTCATCCCCATAAATGACCTGAATTAATAGATACATGGGAATCAGATGCTATAAATGAATTGGAAATAATACCTCATACATTAGATTCAATTGGAACAAAAACTTTAATTGAAAACCTTTTAGTAACCATTGATATTGATTTATTAAATAGTTAGAAAATTAATTATGCTGAAGAATATCAGTACGTTGTACAGATGGATGATAACCCTTAAACTGTAATATGACAAATTAGACAAATTATATTTGGAACCAATCCATCTAGAGTACATTATTACAAGACATGGCAGCTAGAGATTTAGAAAGACTCCAGTTTAATAATTTTGTGAAATAGTACAATTTAGTGAAGCATATATCACTTTAGCAGCTAAAACAGGAAGAGTACTTACAAATAATAAATTAACTAAGATATGGTTTAATAAACTACCTAAACCATTAGGAGATATAATTTTTAAACATTTGATAGATAGAGGATATGAGCATTTAACTGGAATAAGACCAACAATAATGTATACTTTTAATTATTTAAAAGATAAATGCTTACAAGCTGTAGCTAATAGAAAATATCAAATTACAGTTACTGTAGTAAAATTTATGTACCATCTTGTAATAAAGGATATAAAAACATAAAGGACTTAAAAGAAGCCAATATTTTAAGAAAGGTAGATGTAAATCTAATCATGTTAAAATATTCAAAACACATAAACCACTAGGAAAATGTAAATGTTATTTATGTGGTGTAGAAGAACATTATGCTAGAGAATGCAAGAATCCACAAGTTAAAAAAGAAAGATTAAATATGTACTAAAATCAAGAAATTCATGAAGAAATAGATATAGTAAGCCTTGATAATAATTATAGTGATGTTTGTAGCATATTTGATGGAAATGAAGGACCAAACTTTTTCTTTGAAGATTTAATAGACTTTAATGATATAAGATGAATAAGCAAACATATAATCTAGATATAAATCCAAAATATTTATTTGAATTGTATCATCAAGTAGAAGACTTTGAAAAATGCACATATGAATTTGAACCTTTTAAGATAAATTTTAAGTCAAAACGTGATAAATGTTACAGATTTCTTATAACAAGGCATAGAGTAACTTGCAAAAAATGTGAACTATCTTTATGTCGAAAAAGATATTTATAATTTTAATTATGAAGAGCAAAAGGTAGAAAAATCAAATAATATACCAAATAGAGATAAGGACATCATAGAACATCTACTAAAAAGAATAAAAACCTTAGAGGAGGAAGTTAGTAAGTTACAATAAAAACTAAAACAATATAAAAGATCCAAGAGAAAAAGAGAAAGGTATAATAATAAAGGAGGAAGGACTAATAAATACCAACACTCTCAATGACTAAAAAAAGAAAAAGAGAAATAGAGGAAGAAAATCTAGTAGAATTGGGAAAAATGATTAAAGATTTAAAAGACTTCAAAAATAATATAATATTAAAATATTCTCTTTCTTATTCCAGAAATAGAATAGTTGATTCACTACAGAGAACAATAAATCTTATTACAAAAAGAAAAATAAGGATGAATTGGGAAGTTAGTAAAAAGAAAGAGAAGAAATTAACAATTTCCTAATAAATAACAAAAATGGAAAAAGATATAGAACACATACAAGTCACTTTCAGACTATTAGAAGTAGATAAGCAACAAAAACCCATGGCTTGTCCATATGTGATGCTAGGAATGTAGATTGCACAGCTAGTAGGATCTTCTGTATTCCTATCACTATGGGAGCCATGCAACGTGAACTATACCCCATAGTTTGTCAATAAGCATCAGCGACACTGTGATCACAAAACCAATAGGTTCATTTGAGTTTTCTTTTATTGTGGGAATTATGTAAACAAGTCCCTAGTAGTACTACAAGACAAAAGTTTGTTCATCTGAATAATAAGAGTTATGGCTACAAAACCAGTAGGTCCATTTGCGTCTCTTGTTATGGTGAAAACATGGCTATCCTCAAACCATATATATGTAAAATAGATAGTTTCATAATTATAACTAACAAGTTTATTCTTTCACGTGGAAATGGCAGGAAAAAACTTTTACAACCATCAATCTTCTTTGGAAACCCAATTAAATCTTCCCATATTTCCACCAACCACATCCTTGAGATGTAGAACTCAAGCAAATTTAAACCTGCAACAACATGTTATACTTGACACCTTTGGGCCAATAGACATGAATAAAAAAATATCGTCCCTTTACTACATACTCTAGCCAAATTATTCCATCAAACCAATGAAATGTCCCAAAATCCCCGACTTACACCATTATTGGAAAAACTAGCATTAACTTTTCCTTAAAACCCCAAACTCTAGACTATATGGTTGAACAATAAAAAATGAATCAAGACTTTGGAAACTGAGATTGCTCTAAAAACTGAAGAACTAATGAAGATTTAAGCTCAGTTGAAAGAAATTACTAAAGAAGCAGAAGAGATAAAGCAAGTTATGCTAGAAGAAAGAAATTAAAGGATGGAAAAATTGAAATTATTTCCAGAACCTATTGAAGAAGTCAAGCAAATTATATTTTAAAAAGTGATGACATCCTAGTATGAGTGATACGCCCTTGCGTATCCACAAGTGCACGGGTCATACATATAGTAAAGTGAACCCAATAGGATTGGGTAGTCGAATCCACAGGGACTGGTATAGCTCTTGATACTTGTTTATTTCCTAATATCTAGCCGACTCAAAGATTGGTTTGAATTAATTAATCTACTAAATGAGAAAAGAATAGAGAATGGAAAAGAGACAAGGTTTTAGGTTGAAGTGAATTTGTTTGACCAGTCTACAAGGACTGGTCAAGCAAATTCAGTTGCTATTTAACCTTAGATTAACTTATTAATTAATCTAAAGTTAAATAGCAACTTAAAATGCAATGGTAACCAACGGGGGAAATAACAACGGAAAATTAACGCATATGCGGCTATCGACAAGACCATTATTAGGCTAGTAACATACAAGCATTAAGGAAATCAACACATAGAAAGATAAGCAATATGAACAAAAGGGAGATGACACACCTCTTGAGTGTGTGTACTGTAAGTGCACGAGTGTTGAAATAATAAAGTACCTAATGAGTTGGGTATTCGAATCCACAAGGAATGGAAGTATTAGTAGTAACTACTTCTCATTAATCTAGTCAGAATCAAGATTAGGTGAAATGAACTCAATCACAAGAATATGAATGTCTTAAGCAAGTGAGGAAGGGTAGAAACAAGGGGAGTCTCAATCAATAAAGATGAGGTACCCAGGTAATGCTCTCCCTAGGATAAAAAATGAAGTGCAGGACTTACTATGTGTTTCTAAATTGAGTTAAATGAGTCGAGGTAATCCAAGAACAATCGGTTCTTGCCTCTAGGCCACCAATACTAGTCCTTTACAAGGTACCAGTAGAGAAATAGCTCAATCTCAACACTTTACACCACATATGACCGCAATGGACTCTAGAGATTTCTAAGAGTACACCCGATTCCTAAGGATTGACCTAACCCTACTTCTAGGTGAAAGATCCCTATCCCCTATAAGGTTCCAGAAGAGAAATCTTTCAATCTCAGGCCTCATAACAAATATGGTTGCATAAAGCCTAGGGAGTATAGAGATAGGATGTACTAATCAGAGGGGAAAGTGGACACTCCACTATCTTATGACTCATCCTCTCAACCCTCTTCAAATTTGGATTTCTAACCCTAATGGAGACCTCTGATAAATGCCTAAATGTATATATTTTATATGTATTTGTTATGTATGATTTGTGTATTTATTGATGAATCGATGCCATTTTATGGTTTAATTGGTTTCTTTTGTGTTACAGGCATAAAAGAAGCCTAGGTAATCTCGACAATGCAATTCAAGAAGAAATCAACACTAAAAATGGCGTTTTAGAGTCCCAGGAAATGCAACACTACTGTAGCAGCCTAAAGCATGAAGATTTGATGAAAAAGATAAGTTTGGAATTCCTCACGAGCAACCTCACAGCTGTGAAGATAACCACATGGCGACTGAAGAAGCAACATTGTAGCAGTTTACTATAGCATCTTATTGGAAGTTTGGCAAAATCTTGAGGATCCTCACGACCTGTTTACTGACTATGAGCCAGGCTGCAAACCATCCCGAGATCATCTTTTAAAGGGAGCTTTAGGGCATCTTATGAAAGGGAGGAAGTCTTGTTCTTGGAGCTCATCACCACCACCTTTGATCCGAGGTAGAAGAAGGCTTTAGAGGGCATTTCAAAGATGGGAATCTATGAGGAGAGTGTGATTTGGCGAGATCCACTCCTAGGGCACACTTGTAGGAAGTTGAAGATGACAAAGGAGCTTCCCCACGGGGTTTCTCAAGCGTCATTCGGCTTCTTATTCTTGAGGGAGTTTATGTCATTTTCTTTAGTTGTTTTCATGGATTCTAGTGTGTATGTAATTAGCATGAATAACTAAACCCCAAGGTCACCGGATGTAGGTAAACCTTGGGGTTGAACTTGTGTAGGTTGAATGTTTTAACTTATTTTATTGCATTTGGTATGTTTGTGATCTATGCTTGGTGTACTTTAGTGCTTTGATATGCATGAGAACTCTATGTATTATTTTCTAGGTTATACTAGGTTGTGTGACCATCACCCTTGTATTAGACACACTGAGTGTGGAAGGGATACATGTACAAATACGCTATGATCATCGGGTATTTTGTGCCCCTCAAACTCTAGGGTTGTTCCTAAATTGTGTTTCGACCCTAGATTAAGAAGTCCCTTGTTCCTATTGCAATCATAGGAGGATTTGGTCAAAAAAATTCCGTATCAATACTCATACCGGATTAGGGGTCAATTGCCATGACCATCGGGTTGACCTAACTTAGGATTTTCTTGGTCCAAACTACAAATTGCATGATAGTTATAGCATCCTTCGCACTTTAGTAGCCCCAAGGTGATCCTCATCCGTGACCGTTACCTCTCCTTGATTATCGCCCATATTTGCCTTCGCTATAGACACTCTCGTAGAGTTTTATTTGTTAATTAGTAGTTTTACTGCACCAATTGAAGTTACAGGTTGAACAACATGCAAAGAGGAATTAAGAGTAGCTTCTCTGGCCCTAGGGAATATGACCCTCTCGTGTTCGCACAAGAGTTATTACTTGACGACCCGTGCACTTGCGGGATAGTCGACCAAGTTTTTGTCGCCGTTGCCGGGTACCCATGAGGAATACTCAGAAAACTTAGAGCTTGTTGATTTGACCATTGTTTTGTTTATTTATTCATCGTGTTTTTATTTATTGTTTGTGTACATTTATCTTCATTTTCTTACTTCTTTCCTTACTATCTTTTAAAATTTTTAAGTGTTGACTCTTGGCTTTATATATTATGCAAGGTACATATCTTATGACACATGCAAGTTAAGCAAACTTTGTAGAGACTGACCATGAGATTGAGAGGACATTGTATCAAAGATTTAGAGAAGGGGCTAAGAGTTCAAGACAACAAGAAATTAATGTTGAATCTAGTGAACCATCAGTTATGGCCAAGCCTAGAAGAATTTTATCCGACTATGAGAGGCCACAGTTCACTAGTGAAGAGTTTAGTGTACAATCAATGACAGTGCCAGCAAATAACTTTGAAATTAAGATAAGCACAATCGGGATGGTTCAGAATTCAGTGGAGTTTGGTGGGTTAGCTAATGAAAACACACATGCTCACCTATCTAGTTTCCTTCAAATCTGCTCTATCTTCAAGATTAACTTAGTATCAGATGATGCCGTTAGATTGAGATTATTTCCATTCAGTTTAAGAGGAGTATCATACAGATGGCTTACTTCCTTGGGTCCCGGGTCGATTACCACATGGAAAGAAATGGTGGAGAAGTTCCTTGCTAGATACTTCCCACCAAGCAAGGTGGCCAAACTAAGGTAAGAAATTTCTTCCTTCAGGCAAGGTGATTCAGAAACACTCTTTGAAGCCCATGAAAGGTTCAAAGACCTTTTGAGGAAATGCCCACGCCATGGTTTCTCTTCATGGATGAGAGTACAAATGCTATATAATAGTCTGAATTGCCAAACTCAATAGCTTATTGATTCCACGATAGGGGGTTTCCTAAGAAATAAATACCCCGAAGATGCCGAGAAACTCATTAAAGACATGGCAAGTAATGAGTATCATTGGAGCACATGACAGAAAGCACCAAGGGTAGTGGGTATTGACGAAGTGAATGATAACACCAGTCTTGTTGCAAAGGTTGATGCATTGGCGAAAAGACTTGATCAGTTCATGATGGGTTCAAGCTCAAATTCTGGGGCTGTTATGTTATGTGAGACATGTGGTGCCGGGCACACAACAATGCAATGCCCCATTCTTGTTACTTCTCTGAAACCATTTGAGACAGTAGATTATGGCAGTGGAGGACCAAGAGGACCGGGAAATCCTTATGGTAACACCTATAACCCGGGGTGGAGGAACCACCCAAATTTATCTTGGAACCAAAGCCAACCACAACAAAAGCCTCCACCACCTCAAGGAAATCAATATCAAGCTTCTCCATAACAAGAGAGAAAGTACACCACTGAAGACGTTCTAGCTAAATTCATGATCAACAGGGAAGCAAAGTTTCTAAGTGTAAACACACAGCTTGATGAGTTTGGCACAGTGTTGAGAAATGTCCAAGCTTCCATTCTATCTATTGAAACCCAAGTTGGACAGCTTGCTAAGGTAACTTTTGAACGTTCCCCGGGTAGTTTACCAAGCAATACTAAAAACAACCAGCGGGAACATTTGAAAGCCTTTAAACTTGAAAACAACCCGCGGGAACTCAATTAAACTCGGATTTACTAGAAAACATAAAGAAAGCTAATACAAAGATAAGATCTTAGGGTTCATATGCCCAAATACCTACTAGGGTTTAGCCCTCCATGGGGCAAATTACAAAGTAAATAATAATGCAATGGAAATCAATAAAAACCATGGAATAAAACCGCCTTGAATTCGTTATGATAACCTTGATGGGTTGCTCAACGTCTTGAAGGATCCCTCTCCGAAGCTAGGTCGCCGAAGGCTCCCTTGATGCTAGGATGAAAAAAGATCTATCAAAGTTGGTGAAGAACACCTCTAAATTCACCAAAGACCTCCTCTCAAAACCCTAGCCACTTTGTCTTTCAAAAGCTAGCAAAAAGTCTCCAAAGAATAGGGCAAAATGGTTATTTATAGTAAAAAATCACATCTGTCACATGTCTCCACGAGACCGTGCGGGCTGGAAAACTGCCCACGCAACCTCATGAACATTTCACATGGTCGTATAAACAGTGTTTTGCCTACAGTACTACTACAATGATTTACTATAGTTATGAGACATAAACCATGGTAAAAATGATACTTAATGTGTGTAAAACATATAGAGAAATATGTCTACTCAAGCACTTATCAGGAGACCACAAGGAAACTTAAGAATCAATATCACTAAAATCAAAGCATTAGAAGTCAAGAATTATGATCCGGGGTACTGAAAGACTGTTAGCCCCTCATATTCTTACAAACAAACATAGGAAAGCAATAAGAGAAATAGAACTTGCCAATTAAACCCCCTTATAGCTTCATAGTCATGTCAAAGAAGTCATGACAGTGGTAATCACCGATGATCCTCATTTCCATGGTTGTCTCTACTCCAGATCCGGCCCTAAATGGTACCAATGGCTGTCCTAACCTGCACCTCTAGAAAGAGAGAAGATGATCCCCTTAAAATCTAATCTTAGGGCTTAAATAACCCTTTCTAGATTTAAGCACGCCTTTCCTGATTGGCGTGCTAATGACTGTGCTTGGCTCCAGATCTTGGGAATTGATTTTGGCACAAAACCAGTAAATTATACGGGGTAAGCATGCTCATGCTTACTATCAGTGCTTGGAGAGCACGCTCATGCTAGGAGCATAGTGACCATGCTGATATTCTTGTGAGGTTTCTAGTAAAATGCACTAGAGTAAGCACGCCCATGCTTACCGACAGTTGTCCCTCAACATGATGGTGCTAGGGATAGTAAAATCGTGCTTCTCATTTTTGTGCAGACTTTAGTAAAACACACAGGGGTTCAACATGCCCATGCTTCTAACTGTGCTTCTAAGCATGGGTGTGTTGATAAGTGCTTATGTATGCATATTATTGAGCATGCCTTACTTATAATGAGCATTACTTTTATCAGGTTTTATGGCTCATTTGTGTGTTTTTGTGTTCTTATGTGCATTCAAGGTTGTGGAGGCAGTATAAGAAGAAAGGAAGCGAATATAGGTCATGAATGCAATTTTTGAGGATTCTCTAATGCGGAATAAGTGTCAAGACATGAGCCGTGATCAAATACATGAGGCAGTCACAAACTCATGTTCAAGCTTGTACAAACTCATGTTCAAGCTTGTGCAAACTTTTCGAGAGCATCATTTGACATGACCTACAGCACGGGTATGTGCCCAACCGTGTGCCTTCAATGGAAGAGAAAGCATTTAGGATCATAGTATTAGTTATTATAACAAAGTACTGTTCATGGGTATTGTGGCTGTTACTATTCATAAAATGCAAAATTTAGAAAAATCAGAGAATCCACATGCTCGTGTGGAAAATCCATACGGGTGTGTGAAATTCTGATTTTAGCATTATAAATAGCACCTCGAAGAGTTATTTGGGGAGTCTTTTTCTTATTTTTTGGAGAGAACACGACTAGGGTTTGGATAAGGTTTTGCTAGGTTTTGGAGTGTTTTTGGTCCATTCAACATCGATTTCCTTCGAAGGAAAGTTATTAGAGGAGCTTTTGACGGCATTGTTTCGGCGAGGTGTGCCTTAGGCTAGATGGAGGAGTCGTTGGAGAAGAAGAAGAAGCTCTTGGAGACCATCATCGTGGACAACAAGAGGGTATTCTTATGAATAGTTTGCTTTCATCTGTGATTTTTTCTTTGATCTTGTATTGCTCCATGGAGAGCTAAACCCCTAGTGGGTGCTTGAACTTGTAAACCCTAGGATGATTTTGTTTCATTGACTTTTATTATGTTACTTGCAATTGAGTTTTTAATCGAGTTTCAATCTTGAATTCTTATGGTTTAATTTTCCTTTAGAGTGACACTAGGGTTAAGAATCCATCAATCACCATTAGGGTTAGACTTAGCAAAATTGAAGAGGGTTGAGAGGGTGAATCGAGAGATAGCGGAGTGTCCCCTTTCCCTTCCGATGTGATTTATCCTTCCTTCACATTCTAAGAGTTCTTTGCAATCACAATAGAGTGAAGTGTTGATTGATCTCCTCCACTAAGGCTTAATTGTGCAGGCACAATAGAGTGAAGTGGTGAGAGATCCTTTCCGCTGGGGCTTAGTTGTGATTAGGGGTTTTTCGCCTGGACCAAAGGGTAGCTCTAAATTTCGGAATAGGGTTTATCACTTAGAGTCCCTAGAACCCCAAGCAGTCCCACGCAGTATGAGATGTTGAGAGTATTCCTTTCCGCCGGGGCATATATAGAAGTCTAGTTATAGTTAACCTTATATTTGGGACTGTGTACTTTTGGATTTCCAGGACTCTTTAAATCTCAATTATAGAAGCATAATATTAGTCTTGCACTTGAAACAATTATCCTAGGGGAGCACTGTTTAAGTATCCCGCTTTATCATTAGTGGTTCTTCCTCTTTAACCTTTACTTATTTTCTTGTCATTGTTATTTCATTAACGTCTTAAAAATAATCACCAATTGATCATAACCTTAGCTAATTAGCAACACTACGTGTTTGTAGAGTCTATTCCCTGTAGATTCGACTACCCACCCCTTGGGTACTTTATTATTTTGACACCTGTGCACTTGCGGTATACACGTGAGCGTGTGTAAAGTTTTCAGCGCCATTGCCGGGGATGCCCCTGTGACTTCCCCTGTGAATCCAAAGAAATAAAGTACCCACACTGTACACCATAAGTGCATGGGATGCCCCTGTGACCTCTCCTGTAAATTTGACTACCCACCCCTTGTGTATCAAGTTCTATCACTCTACCTCTAATTTCTAAAATTTATATTCATCATGCTTTAAAGTTTTAGGTAAGAGGACATCTTGGCTTTATGAACCACCTTGAGGTAAGCATCAAGTACGTCAAGCTCGTGACATAAAAACATATTAAAAGGACAAGTAAAACACATAATAGGGTATAGAAAATATCTATGTAATTTGCACTCATCAGATACCCACACACTTAAACCTTTGCTTATCCTCAAGCAAACACTCAGCTCACAAGGAAAGAAGATGAGTGTATGACCTTGAATCTCATAAAAGATAAGGAATTCAAAGACAGCAAAGGAACATTAGAGACTAATGCGTGAACAGTTGATTCCTCAAGAGATAGATTCACCCAATACTCCATACTCCCCGTGTGTGTGTGTGTGCGTTCATCCTAGGAATATGCCCATGTTCCATGGAGAAGAAAACTAGTTCAACAGACCTTATTTCCAAACTAAGTAAGTGGGTAGTAGCTTCATAATCCCTAGAGGTAGCCCTTTCCCTTAGTAGGTCATCAAGTGAACAATGGTAAATCCCAAGATCCAACTACTCAAGGGTAGCTTTCACACTTCAAAAGAAGATAGCTCTTGCTACCATCTTTTGCACAAACTATTTATAACCGTCAGTAAGGCATTTATTCAAATCTGACTTTCCAACAACTAAAAAAAAACGAGTTCTCTTTCATTTTTTTTTTTTTGAAACTCAAGAATGAAATGGTCTATAAATTATAACCTTTCCTAGAAAGGGTTTTCGAAGCATTGATGAAACAACAACACTTTACACAACAAACTACACTAGCTCTAATGTCACCCCTATTCTTGTGAATCCTTAGCAATAAGTCATAGATCATCCTAAGTCATGTATCATCACGATGGATACAAAGATAACCCTCCTCCACACTTGAACATTACATTATCCTCAATGTACACCATGTAAGCACACAAACAAATAAAAGAAGATAATAGAATAAATTGAGAAGAGTTATTAGAGCTTCCCTGGACATGGAGAATGATGATACCGCTCTTAAAATGAACAACTCAAAATTCCAAAGGCAGAATACATCTCTGTGGCATCTTGAGTTATGGTACCCTGTCCTAATTTTTTACCTCAGGCCTTTCTCAATTCTTGTGCATGCATTAGGGGTAAGTTGGTCATTTAACACTAGTGGCATCCTTGCATGATTGCACAGTAGGTTGTGTGTGAAAACTAGCCAAAAACTAGGGGAAAATGGTATTTTGGACTTTCTATTTTCTATTATTAAGGGCATTTTGGTGATTTTCCTTATTTAAAAAAATTGAAAATATGAAAATGAGAGGATAAGAGAAGAAACGTGGCTTTGTTTCTCATTTTCTTCTCTTCTTCTTGTTTTCATTCCTTCTTCCTGATTCGGCCGAATACCTTGTTTCGAAAAAAAATTTGTCGATGAGCTTTTTCAGCGAATCAACGCCTTTACTTTCTTTCTCTCATTCTCCTGAGCTTGGTAAGGCTTCGATCCAAGGTTTTTTCTTTGTATTTTCTTCATATTTAATCATTTTTGAAAAACCTTGAAACCCTAAAAATAAACGTTGGTTTGAGTTGTTTTTTTGGGTTAAATCGAAGCCTTCGATCTTGTGATTCATTTGTGTGTATGTTTGTCAAGAAATTTCATGATTTGGTGTTGTAAATCAGCAAGAAACCATTGAACAAGGTCCGGCCACTGTAGTAAATTCGTGGTTACTATAGCAAACGAAATTACTGTATCACAAAAAAAGTTTGGCCTTTTCTTGTATTCCTTTGGTCTAAATCAAAGCCCTTCTTACTTGGAATCCATTGGAACTAGTTTTACTTCAGCTTGAGGTCGTTTGGGGTCCAAAATGATGTCGTTTTACCATAGCGTTATATGGTCGACATGTAACCTTGCTTTCACACGCATTTTAGTTTTCATTCTTGTGTTCATTGGTTCTTAGATTCCCTGCTTGATTCTAGGTGGCGACGCATCCTTCAAGGGGAAGGATATCGCCGATCCTTGAGCGCGTCTCTAGGAGAGACGACAGGTTCAGTGAGTGGTTTAATTGTTAATTGTATAGATTTAATAAGAGTATTATAGTATTTATTTATATGTTTTATATCATAAATTCAATGGTAAATCAGATTTCATTTGCTATATATATATATATATTATGAGCTTGGAGTTATTTGGAAAAAATGATTCTAGTATACTTATTCTTATTTATCTTGAAAGAAACATGTTTACATGTAAATGTATTTACATGCAATTGAAATATGGTTTGATGTATATTCCTATATTTAAATATGGTATGCTTGATTCCTTGAGTTGGAATTGGAAAGAATTGCATTGTGACATTTGGATTTTGATGGTAATAGTGGACTTTAGTCCGACAATACAGTGTGAGGTTCCACAGTCCGGCCTAATGGGAGGCAGTGTGGTCAACCCTGAGTTTACCCTGGTCAAGAGGTGCGCAGAGCCATTAACAGGGGGTCTTTTATGTGAGAAACCCAGGGTCACCATATGGGAATCTCAATGGCCAACATCAAGGAAGGCAATATTGTGAATTTTAAAAGTCTTAAAACACATTGGTGGTCCCGTAGCTAGTCATGGCCATGATTAGCTTGGGAATTATTTAAGGCTAACCTGTATTTTGAGCAGTGCTCAATGTGTTGGAAAATGTTACTTACCTGCACTATTTTTGACCCATTGTGTTATCTGTTAATTTGTTGAATACTTGGAATTAATTTTATATTTTATTATCTGTGGTTACTACTATTTGAAATACTCTATTACTCTGTTATATCTATGCTGACACCACTCACTGGATAACACCTGTTACTCACTACTCTCTTTTCTTCTCAATTAGACTGCGATGTTGGACTGGATTGTGCTAGATAAGTAGTAGACTAGCCTATCTTTTCTACTTGTCTAGGTTAGTTTGTAGCGTGCATGCAAACTTTATAGATCCACTGGACTTGATTTTTGTCCTGTCTTTTGTATTTGTACTTTTTGG
Organism: Dioscorea cayenensis subsp. rotundata; assembly: GCF_009730915.1. Classification (NCBI taxonomy): domain Eukaryota; kingdom Viridiplantae; phylum Streptophyta; class Magnoliopsida; order Dioscoreales; family Dioscoreaceae; genus Dioscorea; species Dioscorea cayenensis. Next base: position 19,253,515 of record NC_052476.1, on the reverse strand, counting down.
TTATTGTTGGAACCCTGGCTGGTTCTGTTGTTGTTATTGGCTTCTTTCTTTAGTAAGTTATGTTAGCAGGGTTGTTTTGAGCCTTACGGTGATTAGGAGATGGGACGCTGTAGGGTCTACTCCTTCTTACCGTGGTGATTGCCACTTGCCAGACTAGAGTTGGGGTATGACATGAGTGCCTTGGATATCTGTAACTATTGAAGTGTTTCTAGAATCGACAAAGTGGTCCTCTAAATCAGTAGTATCTACTCCAACATTGCGTGTAAGTGATGAAGATCCAACAAAGTAGGCTTCACAGTGGTCTGTAACTTTCTATAAACCCCTCATCAACCATCGATCAAATGGAGAACCATCGGACAAAGTTGAATTAGCATTGATTTGGGAAGACTGGGTACCAAACTGCTAGACTGAGTCACATAGTTCATGATGAGGAGGTTATTATCGTTGACACCTTGCAGAGTGAATAACCCCATTGCGTGCAAAGCAAGAATAGTGAAAGGCTTGGCTCAGCCGATGATAAGTGCTTGTGCGATAAGAATACAAAGTGTTCTTTCTTATGATGAGCATTACTTTTAGAGGGTTTTAACACTAATATGTGTGTATTTATGTTACTTTCATGCATATAGGGTTGTGAGGCCGAATATTAGAGAAAGAAACAAATGTGGTTCGTAAATGCACCATTTGGAGGAAATCTCGTGAAGGTTTAAGCGCAAAGATATAAGTCGGGTTCGAAATGCAGGAATGTGTGCCAACCTCCTCATATTCAAGTAAGCACAACGATTTGGAGGGGCACAAGGGCAGTGACATTCAAGCATTCCAGCCTGTGCATATATAGCAACATCTACACCAACATGTCCATTATTGAAGAAGCAAAGTAATCTACAGCGTAAAAGTGTGCCCATTTACGTTACCTCGATGAAAACATGGATTCAGGAGTGTTTTAGGCCGATACTGTAGCAGGGTATTATAGCAAATACTGTAGCAAACAATGTAGCAGGTACTGTTCACAGTTGGCCGAAGAAGGATTAAAACAGAGAATCCACATAGGTGTGTGGAAATTCCACACGCCCGTGTGAAAAATCCATAGGGGCGCCCACATGGATGTGTAGATTCCGATTCCAGCCCTATTTAAGATCGATTTCAGCCCCGATTTCAGAATTCTTTTCTCCATCTTTCCCCAACTTGAGAGAGAGCGGCGGCTAGGGTTTTGAGAGGTATTGGCTAGGGATTCAGAGAGGTTCTACGGTTCTAACATCGCACTCTGTGTGGAAGAAGGTTAGTGGGAGAGCTTTCGTTGGCACCGATCCGATGAAGTGTATCCTAAGCCGGACAAAGGACCTTTGGACGAGTAGAAGACTCTCCACAAGACCATTGCCATGACTATTGAGGGGGTTTTCCATGGATTTTTTGATTTTACATTTGATTTCATTGATTGTAATTAGCTCCATGTAGAACTAAACCCCCTAGTGGGTACTTGGGTATTAGTGAACCCTAGGATATATTTGTTTCATTGAACCTCTTTATTATGCTTTCAATTAATTGATGTTTTATTTGAGTTCCAATCAGAAATGCTTGATTGTATGAGTACTCTCTTAGAGTGACACTAGGGTTGAGAGTTCTTGTTGGTAACCCTTGTGAGTCAGTGACACACTACGAGAGTTAGACAAAGATAGATTGGAGAGGGTTGAGAGGGTGAGTCGAGAGGTAGCAGAGCGTCCCCTTTCCCCTCCGGTGTGATTTATTCTACCTTCGTTTCCTCAAGTTCTTTGCCGTAATAGTAGAGTGAATGGGCTAAAGGATGACCTTCCGCTGGGGCTTAGTTGCGGGTGCAACGGAGTGAAGCGTTGAAGTGATTTTAGCACCTAGGTCTTAATTGTGGCTAGGGACCTTCCACATGGACCAAAGGGTTAGGTCTACATCTATACGAGTGCGAGGTTAAGAGGTTATTCAATTTCTCCTCTGAGACATGTATAGAGTTAGGCATGGTTGACCTTAGATTTGGGACCATGTATTTAAGGATCTCCACGACTTATTATTGCATCAGTTAGAAAGTACAATAGAGGGTTCTTGCATTTGAAATGATTGTCCTAGTCGGAACAATATCCAGGTACCCCATTTATATCGATTGCCTTACCTTCTCCTTTACTTGTGCTCTTTTTCTTTTTCTTTTACTTTTGTTATTTCACATCTTGTCACACATATCACTATACATCTTTCACTTAGTTAAGAAACAATTTAAGTGTTTTTATTCCCCACTTCCTGTAGATACGATACCCCACTCATTTGGGATTTAATTACTTCGACAAACCGGTGCATTTGCGGGATATACGGAAGGGGCGTTGTTAACCGGTAATCTTTACTTGATCCATGGTTGCCAATAAGTTCAACCCCCTTGCTAATCTCGTGATATAGGGTCCAACATAAATGACATCAGCCTGGGGGGTTGTTGTTGTTGATGTAGAGCAATGGCCAAAACATAACCCAAATGAAGTGGGACTCCGTCTGCTATGCTAATCAAATATTGGAAATCTCTACAAGTGACCACTCTTGTATTGCACCTCTCCTAGTAACCGATTTATTTAGTAATGAATGAATTACGCGAAGACCTAGGGACCGAAGAGTCAAAGCCTTGGATGAACGTGGGTCAAATAGCAAATTATTGATACATAGACGACAACATTGTGGTAATGACGGTATACTTGGTAGTGGAAGGTTTGCATACTCCACTGTTCGAGTGAATTCCTCATCATAAACCCCCATTAGTATTACAAATTCTATGTAACTCATTACATACTGCTTCCCCAATATCTAAAAACTAAGTGCATCTAGCCGATGCTAGAATACCTCCCCCTTTTTCTTCTTGAAAGTGGCCAAGACTACCAAAGTTAGCTCATGGTAAGTGAAGTCAGTTATATAAAAAAATTTGAAACCATGAACCCACACTCAAATAGCTCTATACTTCATCGGTGAGATTAGTCATTTTCAGAGTGTCCCAATCAATGGTGCAATTATACTCAAAATGATGGTTTAGGGAATGCCGGTAGCATTCCCTATGAATTAGTGCTTTGAATAAAGGTTATGTGGAAGTAATCCTTGAACTCTCTAGGCTACGTGTCTTCTTCTTTGATTAGGGACACTTACTGACCCTTTTCCTAGGCATAATAACCTGCAAGTGAAAGAATGGTGACTAATTAGTCAAATTAATGTGACTAAGAATACCATGGATGTGCTTCTAAAAAGCATAACTGTGCTTAAGAGCAGACGCTCTAAACAAAAGTTAAGCAATGCATAAACCTCGTAAGGGTAACTATAGATTAGGTGTAACCAACCAGCTATAGGAAACAAGAGAAGCTAAATGAAACAAACTAGGAGAGAGAGGCATACCAAGAGCATTAATGAAGAGAGGAAGGGAATGGAAAAACCACGGACCAACTACAGAGCTAATCCCCGAGAGAAAAATAGGGGCTTATAAAGAAAATGGGGAGCACGGCTGTGCTTCGACCCCTGCTCAAAGTCGTGGTTACACTTTTATGACAAAACCCTAAAAGAGCATGGTCGTGCTTGAGACTGTGTTTAAGGATATGCTTTTTACTGGAAAACTTTAGAAAACTCAAAAAATCAAGCACAACCCTGTAAGGGGCAGGCGGCACTGTGCTTATTCAAGCACGGTAACTAGCATGGGCGAGAGCACGCCCATGCTTGCTCCCAAAACACAAACTTTTACAACTCTTGCAAAATGCACTGTCACAAGCATGACCGTGCTTACCTAGAAAAATAGAGAAGCTATAAAATAGATTACACACATTCTCGAATGACCACTAGCATGAAAATATAGCTCTTGGGGCTGAAATTCTAACACAATTAAGCAAACAATGACCCACATAATTGAGGAAAAACTCGATTCAAAAAACAACAAACATCCTAACAAATAGCATAAAACAAAGAAAAGCAAAAACCCCAACCAAAAAAAAGAAAAAGAAAAACACAAGAACAAACATGGAAACACTTGGGTTTCCTCCCAATGAGCGCTTGTTTAACGTCACTAGCTTGACGTACGTAGTTATTCCTCACCTGGTTGACATAACAGTAGTTGCTCATGGGGTTCCGCGGAGAATTCTTCATCCCCAAGGGAATAAGGTTTCAAACGATGACCATTTACCTTCAATGTACCCTTTTGGGGATGGGAAATTTCAATTGTGCCATGAGGAAAAATTTGGGTGATGGTATAAGGGCCCAACCATCGAGATTTTAACTTACCTAGAAACAATTTTAACCTTGAATTAAATAGCAAAACAAGATCACAGGGCTGAAGCTATTTTCTACCTTTGATGTGTTCATCATGGAAGCACTTACCAAGGTTGAGAATCTATCTAATCATCCTTTTAACGAGTGACCATCACCATTAGGATTAGATTTACCAACGTTGAAGAGGGTTAAGAGGGTGAGTCTAGAAATAGTGGAATGATGCCCCCTTTCCCCTTTGATGTGATTTATCATACCTCCATATTCCAAGAATTCTTGGCAATTGCATAAAGAGTGAGGTGTCGAGAGTTTTCTCTCCACAAGGGCTTATTTGTGATTAGGGATCTTTTTCCTGGACCAAAAGGTTTGATCTAGATTTGGGAATAGGGTTTATTTACTTAGAATCCCTAGAGCTTAGAGCAGTCATATGTGGTGTCAGGCTTCGAGAGCCTTCTCTATGCCAGGATCTCATAGTGGACTAGTCATGGTTGACCTTAGATTTAGGACCTTGTGCTTTTGGATTTCCATGACTCATTAAATCTCAATTAGGGAAGCGTAATTTTAGTTTTGCACTTGAAACTAGAATCCTAGGGGGAGCATTATGTTAAACGTCTAAATGTACATATTTTATACATATTTGTGCGCATAGTTTATGTATATTATTGATGAACTGATGTCTTTTTTATGGTTTAATTTTTTAATTTCATGTTACAGGCATAAAAGAAGCCTAGGTGAGCTCAATGACGTAATTTAATAAGAAATCGACACCAAAAACAGCGTTTTAGGGCACGGTACTGTAGTAGAAATGTAGCAGCCAAAATCACAAAGACTTGGTGAAAATTTCAAGTTTGGGAATCCTTACAAGTAATCTCACGATTGTGAAGATGACCGCAAGTAATTCATAGAGCAGTAGCATTGTACAGTTTTACTTTAACAGTTTACTGTAGAAGTAATGTAGTAACTTACTGAAATTTTTGGCTTGTTTTCTGAGCATCCTCATGGCCAGTATATTGACCGTGAAGGAGCCTGCAAACCATCCCAAGATCACCTTTGAAAAGGTAATTAGGGCATCATCCAAGAGGACTTTTGGCCACCATTCTCCACACATCAGATCTAGGGCTTTAAGGGAGTTTGAGAGAGGTGAATCTAAGGAGCAAGATCAAGAGGAGAAGAGGGAAGCTATCGAGGAGCACATCTAGGAGTTTGTCAGCGTCGATCCAGTTCTCATCACCACCTTCTAGTCTTCATCTTAGGGGAGTTTGCTTTGAGCTTTGTCTTGTATTTCTTGTTTTCTATCCTTTGTTGATGATGAACTAGACTCCCAAGGTCAGCGGGCATCCGGTGAACAATGGGATGAACTTGCTTTTGTGGATGTTTTGATTTACATTTATGGTATTTATATGGTTTGTGGTTTAAGCCTTGTGAACTTTGATGTGTTGATTTACATTAGAACTTTGTAAATCAACTTCTAGGTTGTATTTGTTAGTGTGACCATCGCCCTTGTACTAGACACACTTGGCTTAGAAGGGATTCATGTACGAATACGCCGTGGCCATCGGGGTAACCTATTGTTGGATGTCTCTTGGCCCAATCACCATTGCCTTTGTAATTTTAACATCCCTCTAGCTTTAGTAGTCCCGAGGGGATCCTAGCCTGGGGACCTCGCACTTTCATTGCTACTTGCTTCTTTAGCATGCTTATGTAGTGAGTCTTAGTCCATGTGTTTATAGTTTTCTCTTTGTTATTTTTCTTATCTTGTTTTAATCCTACATTTGGTAGACTAGACAGTGCTGTCTAGAGGGAAGTAATAGAAGTTCTTGGGACCCTAGGGAATACGACCCTCTCATGTGTGCACGAGACGTATTACTTAACCACCCGTGCACTTGTGGATCTCATCACATTGTCCGGGTACCCCACTTTATCATTGATTGTTTCCTCTTCGTAGCCATTTGCCTTTGTTCTTTTATTCATATTTTGATAGCATAGTGATTGATTTCACCAATTGATTGTTACGTTAGCTATTTAGCGAGGTTATTTGTTAATCGAGTTTATTCCCTATAGATTCAACTGCCCATCTTTTGGGTACTTTATTACTTTGACATTCATAAACTTGCAATACACACACAAGGGTGTGTAAGAAAGGCTAACAACCATCTTCTCCAGCTTTGTTACGGCCATATCATTACACCTATAAACAACCTGTAAGTAGATGGGTATAAATAGAACTTATGAGGATTTTTAGGGTTATTATTGGTTTTCTTTGTTTGAATCTTGGAGGTGAAGTTAGGGAAGATAGGAGACGAATCTCTAGCACTGAAGGGGTTACTTCAAGGGAGATTAAGATCTACATTCATGGGGATTGGGTATCATAGCCATTAAGCTCACCTTGGCGGCGTGCGTGGAAGCTTCCGTAGGGCTTATCCAGCGATCCTTTATCGGCATGATTGAAAAGGGGGTTTTCATGGCTTTCATGTTTCCTCCTATTTATTGTATCTTAAAATCTTGCCATCCATTAATGGAGGGCTAATTTGTAGATGTTTGGACATAGTTGAACTCTAGGGTTTATGCTTTTGATATTGGTTGTTGGATTTTGATGTTTTAATTGTTTTTTTAATTGCAATCATTTCTATTTAAATTTAATTGAGTGTTCGAATGCTTGATTGCTAACAAGGTGAAAGCCCTAGCTATCATGTCTGATGTGCTACATGATGAGTAGAAATACCCACCTAGCATAGGCATGCCGTAATTAGAGTAAATTGTGAGTAAGCCTGGGTATAGGGTACTTTGGAGACTTCGACTCCCTCAAGTCTCCTAATTTGTGAGAATCTCCATACTCTTTGCAATCATGTGTAGTGGATTTTAGGGAAAATCACATTTTTACTTTGCATTCGGATTAGGGATAATCTTTTTCCTTGGGGGAGATTATATACTTAAGAGATTGTCATTAGCTTGCAATGAGGTTTCATAGAGTGTTAATGTGATTGTATGGATGTCTGTTGATAAGTGCTTGAGTAGTCATATTTTTGTATATGTTTTACACACATTGAGCATCAGTTTTATCATTGGTTATGTCTAATAAAGTGTATTTGGTGCTCTTTTGGGAAAATAGGTTGTGAAGACTTTGAAAGAAGAAAATAAAGCAAAGATAGGTTATAAAGGTATATTTTGGGAGTTTTTGTACAACATAAGGATCAAGACACAAGAGAAGCTCATGTACATAGGGGTGTGTGCCAACTTCCAAGAGAATTCAAGTTAAATTATGAGTTGGAAGGGCAAAAAGGCAGTCACACTCCTATATTCCCACTTGTATGAAGAATTCAAGAACTTTTCCAATAATGTATAGATGATGAGAAACCTCATAACTATCACATGGATATGTGCCCATCCATGTGTACTCAAGAGAAGAGTGTGGAGCCTTGTTATGAAGAGTACTGCAGCAAAGTACCATAGCAAGACTGTAGCAAAGACACTGTTTATGTGACCGTATGAAATTTCCATGCGGTCACGTGGGGTGTTTTCCAGCCCACACAGTCGTGTAGGAGGCTCACACTGTCATGTGGAGGAACGTGACTGACCAGGTTTTTGACTATAAATAGCTCTTTTGCCCTATTCTTTGGGGATTTTTGCTAGCGTTTGAAAGGCAAAGTGGCTAGGGTTTGGAGGAGAGATCTTTGGTGAATTTGGGTGGTGTTCTTCAACAACTTTGATAAATCTTTTCTCTGATATAGCATTAAGGAAGCCTTCTGCAACCTAGCTTTGGAGAGGGATCCTTCAAGATGTTGAGCGACCCATCAAGGCCATCATCACGAATTCAAGGGGATTTTATTTCATTGTTTTCATTGCTTTTCATTGCATTATTCTTTGCTTTGTTATTTGCCCCATAGAGGACTAAACCTTAGTAGGTATTTGGGTATGTGAACCCTAGGATCATATCTTTGTATTGATTTATTTTATGTTTTCTATTAAATCCGAGTTTAATTGAGTTTTAATCTTGTTTTCTCATCGTTTGCTTATCGTATTAATCCTTGTGATTGATTTGTATTGCATGATTTATTTGTCTTGGTGAGAGAAGTCTCCATTAGGGTTAGAACTCCAAGATTAAAGAGGGTTGAGAGGGTCAATTATAAGATTGTGGAGTGCCCCCTTTCCCCTCTGATAAGTGCATCCTATCTTCATATTCTTTAGGCTTTATGCAACCATATTTGGTGTGAGGCATGAGATTGAGAGATTTCTCTGCCGGGACATTGTAGGGGGTTAGGGACCTTTCACCTAGAAATAAGATTAGATCTTTCTTTAGGAATCAGTTGTACTCTTAGGAATTCCTAGAGTTTATTGCGGTCATATGTGGTGTGGGGTGTGAGATTGAGCGATTTCTCCACCGGGACCTCGTAGGGGACTAGTATAGGTGGCCTAGAGGCAGGGACAGATTGTTCTTGGATTACCTCGACTTGATAAACTCAGTTTAGAAACATATAGTAAGTCTTCCACTTCATGTTGAATCCTAGGGGAAGGATTGCCTGGGTACCTCATTTTTATTGATTGAGACTTCCCTTATTTTTACTCTTCCTTACTTGCTTGAAATATTCATATTCTTGTGATTGAGTTCATTTCACCATAATCTTGATTTCGACTAGATAACTGAGAAGTGGTTACTACTAATACTTCTGTTCCTTGTGGATTCGACTACCCGACTCGTTGGGTACTTTATTACTTTGACACTCGTGCACTTGTGGACACATATGCAAATTGGTGTGTTATCTGTACCAGCTTTGCACTTATTTAGTTACTCTTGGGTTGAGAAATCAGGGTTTAGTATATTTTTGGAAACCTCTCCATTCAAATAGGATTGCACACATAAACAACTTTTGTCATGCACTTCATATCTATAGAGGGATGTTATGCTCGGACATCATTTTCTTCCTTGACTTCTCTCCTACTATTTACCGTATTTTCTTGTCTTTGCTTACTTTTGTTCACACACACATCACTCGATCACTTAAGCTATTTTTTTGGATTTAGGGTTATTACTAGTATTCACTTCTAACAAGACCGAATATGCGTGTAAACCGTAAGTGCACGGGTTTGTCGAAGTGATAAAATCCCAGGTGAGTGGGTATCGTATCCATAGGGAGTAGGGAGTAAAAACACTTAAATTGTTTCTTAACTAAGTGAAATATGAATAGTGATTTATGTGACCAGATGTAATACAAACAAAAGTAAAAGAGACAAGAGAGAGAGAGCAAGTAAAGGAGAGGTAAGGTAATCGATATAGATGGGGTACTCGGATATTGATCCCCCTAGGACAATCGTTTCAAGTGCAAAAACCCTCTATTATGCTTCCTAACTAATGCATTAATGAGTCGTGGAGATCCTTTAATACATGGTCCCAAATCTAAGGTCAACCATGCCTAACCCTAAACATATCCCGGAGGAGAAATTGAACAATCTCTCAACCTCGCACTCGTATAGAATTGCAATGAGTTTTAGGGATTCCAAGTGATAAATCCTCTTTCTATATGTAGACCTAACCCTTTGGTCTAGGGGGAAGGTCCCTAGCCACAATTAAGCCCTAGATGTTAAAATCACTTCAACGCTTCACTCCATTGCACTCACAACTAAGCCCCAGCGGAAGGTTATCCCTTAGCCCATTCACTCTACTATGACCGCAAAGAACTTGAGGAATTGGAGGTAGAATAAATCACACCGGAGGAGAAAGGGGACGCTCCGCTACTTCTCGACTCACCCTCTCAACACTCTCTAATCTAGATTTGTCTAACCGTCGTGGTGTGTCACTCACTCACAAGGGTTACCAACAAGAAATCTCAACCCTTGTGTCACTCTAAGGGAGTATTCATACAATCAAAGCATTCAAGATTGGAACTCAATAAAAACATCAATTAATGAAAGCATAATAACAAGGTTCAATGAAACGAATACATCCTAGGGTTCACAATCCAAGTACACACTAGGGGGTTTAGCTCTCCATGGAGCTAATTACAATCAATGAAATCGAATGTAAAAGCAATAAATACATAGAAAACCCCCTCGATAGTCATGACGACGGTCTTGTGGAGAGTCCTCTACTCGTCCAAAGGTCCCTTTGTTCGGCCAAGGATACACCTCGCCGGATCGGTGTTGACGAAAGCTCTCCCATTACCTTTCTTCCAAACGGATGAGCGATGTCAGAGCCATAGAATCTCTCCCAAACACTAGCCAATACCTCTCAAAACCCTAGCCGCAGCCCTATCTCAAGTTGGGGAAAAGATGGAGAAAAGAATGCTGAAATCGGGGCTGAAATCGGCTTTTAAAGGGCTGGAATCGGGAATCCACACGCCCTTGTTAATATTTCATACGACCCGTGTGGAATTAACGCACGAGCGTGTGGAATTTTGACACACCAGTGTGGTTTCTCTAGAAAACTCCTTCTTCGGCCGACTATGAATAATACCTGCTACAATATTTTTGCCACAGTGTTGCTACAGTGCTCTGCTATAGTACCGGTTCGAAACATTCCTGAAACCATGCTTTCATCGAGGTAACGTAAACGAGCACACGTTTACGTCGTAGATCACTTTGCTTTTTCAATGAACGACCGCGTTGGTGGAGATCTCGTTACACATGCACAAGCTGGAATACTTAGAATGTGACTGCCTTTGTGCCCCTCCAAATCATTGCTCTAGCTTGAATACACAGAGGTTGGAACACATTCTAGCATCTTGAACCCGACTTATGTCTTCGCGTTTGAACCTTCTCAAGATTTCCTCCAAATGGTGCACTCACGATCTACATTGGCTTCTTTCTCTAAGATTCGTCTTCACAGTCCTATGTGCATGAAGGTAACATAAATACACACATGTTAGTGTTAAAACCCGATAAAAGTAATGCTCATCATAAGGAAAGAAGACTTCACATTCTTATCACACAAGCACTTATCAACTTCCTCTCCTGTAAACCGACACTCTACATTCACGCACATTTGATTACCTAATCGGTACTTATACTTGCGTCCTTATCAAACATCATGAATTTTGTGTACACATGTAAGAGCCATTATAAATTACATGGTACACATATAATAACTACATCAACATCATGAATTATGTGTATACATGTAAAAAGTAGATCATCATGAATTACATAGTATACATTAATAACTGGATTAACATCATGAATTACTTGGTGAAAATGTAATAACTAGATCAACATCATAAGTTACGTGTAAGGATGTAAAAACTAAATCAACATCATGCACATGTAATAACTAGATCAACATCATGAATTTTGTGTACACATGTCATAATCAAATCAATATCATGATCACGTGGTGGCTATGTAATAACTAGATCAACATCATAAGTTACATGAACACATGTTTAAGTTTGTTTTTACAATAAGCCAATAATGCTTTTAACTGACTACTAATGTTGCGTTAATTGATTTAATTATCATTAAAGAGTTTAATCTGAAGAAGTCATAGTCGATTGATCATCATTTCAAACCATAATAATTAAAGAATTGCTAGATTGAACTTAATTACTATATGATCAAAAAGTAAAATTAGCTTATTATTACCTAAGCTAACAATAATTGGATAATAGATTAGCCTACTTGATGTATTTCAATGCATACCCAAGCCAACAACTTCCATGTTATGATAAAAAAAAATAATTTAAAAGCTATTTCACCATCTCATAACCTTTATCACTTTTCCTTTTAATAAGAAATATTTTTCTTTAAAGGTTCCATTACTTAATAAGTTTCTATTACATGTTTCCAAAAATAAATAAAAAAATAAATAATCCTCAAAAAAATATATATATAAAGCCATGCAGACCATCAAAAATCCTCCATCCCACTATTCATCATCATCCCTTCACTGATCATTCAGACAAGAGTTTTGAAGAATGGGCGCTACAAAACCCATCTTGCTTGTATTCTTCACAATGACTTCATCTCTTTGTTTTGCTTTTGATCCAAGTCCTCTACAAGACTTCTGTGTTGCTGATTTTACTTCTCAAGGCATTATTATTTACTCATATTTTACCAACTTTTTCAATATACATCATTTATTAAAGTTGATATTTTCTATTCTTGATATATATTAACAAACACAACCATGCATGCAATGCCGTGTTTGTGAATGGGTTTGTGTGCAAAAACCCTACAACAGTCACAGCTGAGGATTTCTTTCTCTCTGGCTTCAATAAGCCTGGTAACACAATGAATCCTCTTGGTGTTAATTTTACTACAGCATCAGTATTTCAACTCCCAGGATTGAACACTCTTGGTCTTACGTTGGTTCGTATCGACTATGCTCCTGGAGGAGTTAACCCTCCTCATACTCATCCTCGTGCTACCGAAGTCATTATTGTTCTTGAAGGCACTATTTACACTGGTTTTGTCTCCTCTAGTCCCAATAATACACTCTACTCGAAAGTTTTATCTGCTGGTGATGTTTTCGTATTCCTCAAGGTCTTACACACTTTAATATGAATTATGGCCATTCAAATGCAGTTGCATTGGTAGTGTTCAACAGCCAAAATCCTGGTGTGATCATAGATTCTAATAATCTGTTTGGAGCAATGCCTCTAATTAATGATTATCTTCTTGCCAAGTTATTCCAGTTGAGCAAGGAAACCGTTGACGAACTTCAAGCTAAGACTTGGCCTAATCCCGCTGTAAAAGCTAATAATGTGTTTGGAGTTGACATACTCTAAGCTAAGCCTTGGCCTGCCAATTAATACCACCATCTCAAGTTCATAAGCTTTATATATGTATGTATGTATGTATGCTACTCTATGTCGTGTTGCAAATAACTAGATGTGTTGCATGCTTTTGTGAGAGCATGCATGTTTGCAAGTTGTGCTTTGTTTGATGATCAATTGATATAATTATCTATTAATTATAATCTTTCTAATACGTTTGCAAATGTGCTTAATTAATTTGCTTTAGTTGAAGTTCTAATTTACCTTTATTTAAAGTGGTATATTAGTTATTAAAAAATAATTCATGCATTAAAATATTATTAGCATCATGTGAGCATAAAATAATGACATAGTATATATAATGAATCTTCTCAATTTAAGGAATCTAAGGGTTGTTCATGATTTATATTGAAACTTATGGCATGTGGAGATTAGAGCATCATGTGAGCATAAAAATATTATTAGATATTTTTGCACTCAAGCAAATTATGTTATGGCACTATAAATCATTATAATTTATAAAATTTTATACCTAAACAAAAATTAAACCAAACATAAATTGAGAAAAGCATATGGTAATGTGGAGATTATATGTAAAGTCATTTATCAAATATAACTTATTGGTCAAATATATATAGTGTTTGTGCAGTGTGTATATATTGTACATGAAATTGAAAATATTTAGTGGAATATGTGAAATTGAAAATTCAGAGAATTACGCAGATGATCTCATTATCTTCCCACAAGGAGGACAAGAGGATCTATGAATTATTAAACTAATTCTATACCTCTTCGAAGGAACTTTAGGTCTCTCCATACTATTCAAAAAGTTGTCTTTACTTTACAAATTACAACTTTCAACCAAACGTCGATTTTGCCTTATCTTTAAACTGTTCAAGGAATTATCTACCACTTACATACCTTGGGGTACCCTTATCTGGAAGAAGACCAAGGTGTCAAGATTGGGCGAAACTAATTGGAATGATCCGCTCCAAACTCACGCCTTGGAAAGCTATCTACCTCTCCTTAGGAGGAAGATTGACACTCATCAACTCAGTCCTTTCCACAATGCCAATCTACTAGATGTCAGTGTTCAAACTTCCTTCCTAAGTAATCAAAGAAATTGATAAGATTTGAAGGGATTTCCTTTGGAAAAGACTAGATTTGGGGTCGAAAGGAATTCGATTGGTTGCTTGGAATTGTTGGTTCACATTGACTATGCTCCTGGAGGAGTTAAACCTCCTCATACTCATCCTCATGTTACCGAAGTCATTGTTGTTCTTAAAAGCACTATTTATGCCGGTTTTGTCTTCTCTAGTCCCAATGATACACTCTACTCGAAGGTTTTATCTGCAGGTGATGTTGTCGTATTCCCTAAAGGTCTTACACACTTCAATATGAATTATGGCAAATCAAATGCAGCTGCATTAGTAGTGTTCAACATTCAAAATTCTGGTATGATCATAGATACTAATAATCTGTTTGGTGCAACACCCCAATTAATGATGAACTTCTTGCCAAGGCATTCCAGTTGAGCAAGGAAACCATTGAAGAACTTCAAGCAAAGACTTGGCCTATTCCTGCCAACTAATACCATCATCTCATGTTCATCAACTATCTATATATGCATGTGACAATGGTTGTGTGGTTAGAAGTTTCTCATCTTTGATTCTTGAGTAAGCATTTGGATAGAGGTGACAATGACTGCATTCTTAGCTGAAGTCCTATTAATTTTTTTCCCTTGTTTTTGTTCTTAATCTATTTTTGGTGAGCAAATTAATTTTACATGCATTCATCAAATTAAGAAATCAAGTATGGTTTCCGTTTTTGTAATGACTTGTAACATAAAGACAAAAAAAAAACCTAACTGATGGAGAGAGGTTAAGGAAGTTGCTTATTGTTAATGATTTAGGCACATAGAGAAAGAGACAAGTCAATATCAAGATGCTCCCATGTATGCACCTTTCAAATCGAGAATCTTTTGAACGAGTCTAGGTTTGAAAGTTCAAAGAAAAACAATTAAGAAAGGTCTCTTTTTCTTTATATATAATGTATATAGCTAATCAAATATTGGAGGAGAGTTTATCTAGCTATTATATTCTTATCTTTAATACTCTAATTAAAACTTAATCATCATCTCTTTACACTTATAAAGGTTTAAATGACTAATTATAAGTTCTAGAAAAGTGTTTATTAATCTAATCAGCCAAAGGTTGACAAATTAATGTATATATATACAGAGAGAGAGGATACATATTGTTGTTTTCTTTTTCAATCATTTACACTAAAAAATATTTTATCTGTGATATAAAATATCCTCTATGTGCAAAATTCATATAATTAAATTTATCTTTCGTGTCCATCAAGGAAACATTATATATATATATATATATATATATATATATCTATAGTTTTAATTTTAAATAAAATATATTAAAACATGTGCATATTAAATCACCTTTTTTATTTTTTTATTTTTATAAAAATTTGCTTGCTTCTCCAAGTCCGAAATTACATTAAATTGGAGATATTTTAATATCAAACTAATTCATTTCATTAAATGCAAATATTTAAAGTAGTGAAAAATGGAAAAAAAAAATTCATGTAAACTTCTGTTCTTACTATTTCTCATGCCTAAGTGAAATAATAATTATTAAAATCACATTAAAAATTGGAAAACTTCTTTAGTAATTTATATAGTTAATCTTGAAGACTTTCATTTCATAAAATGTAATTTCACAGGATAGAGATCATCAGGATATGCACTTGCACTATTAAATATTCCTTCTTAATGATCCTTTTTTTTTTATAATGCATGGGTTTATGAAACTTGAATTAAGTCTAAAAAACTATTTATAAATGATATATAACAAATATCTTAACCATCAATATTTACATTATCTTCTCAACATTCATATTTCAAAATTGAAGAACAACATGCATGGCTTTTGACAATCCATTAATTGATGGAAAATATGATGAAAATTCTCAAATTTAAATGAATTTATTGAAGTAAATATATTATATAAGTTGTGAAAATCTATTAAAAAAACGATCTATTTAAGAATTTATTCACTCTGACCCTTGAATATATCATAAAATAATTAACAACATGATATTTACATAAAATTGGCCGATAATGATGTGTGTGTGTGCATATTATATATATATATATTGAATTTCTAATTACTAGATTTACGTACATGTATTCTAAGAAAACAATATAAATGAGGGAATAAAAGTCTAAAGTAAATGAGCTGATTTCTCACCTGATTAAGGACATGCAATAATTTCAAGATTATTAATTCAAGTCAAGAACCAATCAAATATTGTTTAAGTTATATATATATATATATATGATTGAAAACTCTCAAATCTTTAATTTGAATTTTAAATAGGATGAAAAATCTATTGAATATACGGGTAAATTTGTGGATAATTCATGAATAATTAATTTAATACATGATCACAAATATATATATATATATATATATATATATATATATATATATGCTTCATAAATTAACATATTTTTATAGATATTTAATGAAGCAGCCTAATTCTTTGGATTAAGTTCAAGTGATGAAACATTAAATCTCGTAATTTTTTAATTGGTTGATAGTTTTTTTTTTTTTTACAACTATCAAATAACATTTGCACTGAGTTCAAATATAAAATCCCATTGATATATATAATTTATGAACTTCATCCAAAACAAATTTTTAATTATATTTTAAAAAATATTTATATAGATGGAACTACATAGTTGTTTATTTCGTAAACAAACATAAGTAGTTCCCTAACTATTGTGCTTGAATTAAGTGATCACACATCTCTCAATTTCTTTAATCAACCATATTATTAATTCTTATCTAATCTAACAGACCCATTCACAGACACTATTGCATTCATACTCATGTTTGTTAATAATATAATACAAAATATGAATTTAATTATATACATAGAATAAAAGTTGAAGTTATTGTAAGAAATACTAGAAAGATAATTGTATGAGTTGCAATAACTATTGTTTACAACTCTTGCTCAAAAGACTAATTAGGAGATGGTGAGCAGTGTGATTTTCTTCTATTAAACGAAACACCAACAAGATTAATGTATTTTTGGTGAAGTAGCTTTTTTAATTTTATAAAATATCAAATATGTACAAAGCTTTTTCATTTCATAATATGATTGATAACTTAATTAGCTTAAGATAGTTATTTGAATTGGTAAAATGCCATATTCAGTATGTAGATGCATATTAATGGTAAGATGTCATATTTAGTGACTATGAATATATCTATATATAGAAGTTAGGAAATAATTTCATACTTTTAAAAATTTGACGCATGTATTTATTTGTCATATTTTCAATTATATGTGATTTAGTCATGATAAGACGCATTATCAACTCTAATGGTTATTCAATGATTTTAAGAAATAAATTAAAACAAAGTTTGCTGTTAGATGCTTTGTATATGATACTTTCCATATATATAATTTAGCATACTTGATATTTTGTTATAGGTATATTTTGTTATATAATATATATATATATATATATATATAGCATGTACAAAGTTAACAAACTTTAAGCTCATAACAAGATCAACATCATGAATTATGTGTATACATGTAATAATTAAATCAACATCATGAATTACGTGTGGTATGCATATAACTAGATCAACATCATGAATAATATGTACATATGTAATAAGTAGATCAACATCATGAATTACATGGTATACATGAAATAACTAGATCAACATCGTGAATTATGTGTACACATGTAATAACTACTATGAATTACATGGCACACATATAATAACTATATCAACATCATAAGTTAAGTGTACGATGTAAAAACTGGATCAACATCATGTACATGTAATAACTAATGAAATCAACATCATGAATTACATAGTACACATGTAATATCTAGATCAATATCACTAAAATTATGTGTACATATGTAAGTATCATATCAACATCATAAATTACATGGTGCCCATGTAATAACTAGATCAACATCATAAGTTACGTGTTTTAGTTTATTTTTATAATAAGCCGATATTGCTTTAAACTGACCATTAAAGAGTTTAATCCAAAGAAGTCATAGTTGATTGATCATCATTTCAAACCACAGTTGGAGAATAGATTAAGCTTACTATATGATAAAAAATTAGTAATAATTACTTATTATTACCTAAGTAACAATAATTGGAGAATAGATTAGCATACTAGATGTATTTTAAAGCATACCGAAGGCAAAAACATCCATGCATGTGATGATCAAAAAAAAATAATTAGCTTATCATTATCTCTGGCCCATGAACAAAAAAATAATTGAAAAGTTATTGCCCATGAACGAAAAAATAATTGAAAAGTTATTTCACCAAATTAACATAAACCTCGTAACTTTTATGACTTTTCCTTTTAATAAGAAATCTTTTTCCTTAGAGGTTCCATTACTTAATAAGTTGCTATTATCATTTTCTAAAAGTAAATAAATAAATAAATAATCCTCCAAAAAGAACTATATAAACCCATGAACACCATCCCAAATCCTCCATCCCACTACTCATCATCATCTCCTAACATTCAAACAAGAGTTGTGAAGAATGACAGCTGCAAAATCCATCTTTCTTGCATTCTTCGCAATAACTTCATCTCTTTGCTTAGCTTTTGATCCAAGTCCTCTACAAGACTTCTGTGTTGCTGATTTTACTTCTCAAGGCATTATTATTTACTTATATTTTACCATCTTTTTCAATATACATCATTAATTAAAGTTGATATTTTCTATTCTTGATATATACTAACAAACACAACCATGCATGCAATGCAGTGTTTGTGAATGGGTTTGTGTGCAAAAACCCTACAACAGTCACAGCTGAGGATTTCCTTCTCTCTGGCTTGAACAAGCCTGGTAACACAACGAATCCTCTTGGTGTTAATTTTACTACAGCATCAGTATTTCAACTCCCAGGATTGAACACTCTTGGTCTTACGTTGGTTCGTATCGACTATGCTCCTGGAGGAGTTAACCCTCCTCATACTCATCCTCGTGCTACTGAAGTCATTGTTGTTCTTGAAGGCACTGTTTACGCTGGTTTTGTCTCCTCTAGTCCCAATGATACACTCTACTCGAAAGTTTTATCTGCTGGTGATGTTTTCGTATTCCCTCAAGGTCTTACCCACTTTAATATGAATTATGGCCATTCACATGCAGTTGCATTGGTAGTGTTCAACAGCCAAAATCCTGGTGCGATCATAGATGCTAATAATCTGTTTGGAGCAACACCTCCAATTAATGATTATCTTCTTGCTAAGTCATTCCAGTTGAGCAAGGAAACCGTTGACGAACTTCAAGCTAAGACTTGGCCTAATCCTGCTGTAAGAGCTAATAATGTGTTAGGAGTTGACATACTCTAAGCTAAGCCTTGGCCTGCAAATTAATAACACCATCTCAAGTTCATAAGCTTTATATACATATGTATGTATAGATGTATGTATGCATGCATGCTACTCTATGTTGTGTTACAAATAAGCAGACGTGTTGCATGCTTTTGTGAGAGCATGCATGTTTGCAAGTTGTGCTTTGTTTGATGTTCAGTTGATATAATTATCTATTAATTATAATCTTTCTGGTACGTTTGCAAATGTGCTTAATTAATTTGTTTTAACTGAAGTTCTAATTTACCTTCATTTAAAAAAAATCATCAGGATCATGTGAGCATAAAATAATATGAGATAGTGGTTTCATATATATATATATATATATATATATATATATATAATGAATCTCCTCAATTTAAGGAATCCAAGGGTTGCTCATGATTTATATTGAAACTTTTGCCATAGTTGAGTGATTGAGCATTACTATATGTGCATGGAGGTTGAATTTTAATATACACCTAACCTAACAGATTTGTAGTCAGCATTTAAAATAATATTTGTTTACTTATGGCTCTATACATTAATTAAAGTGTATATGTAATAAATATATTCACCATGATAATTCACTTAATTATGTTCTTGGTTGTTGGTACACTACAAGAAAAATCCTATATCACCATGGAAAAATTGGCAAGGAAAAAAATTGTGACAAATTTGTCACAACATTTGACTCAAAATTTATAAACCATGTCAAATATATAATTTTTTTAAAATATTTTCTTAATTCCGTACCAAATACCATGCCAAATATACAAATTCAATAATTTTACACAACAGTGCCAAACATATTTTTTAAAAAAATTAATTTATTACTATCGTGCCAAATACTGTGCCAAAAACCCAAATATAATAATATATCAATACTGTGCCAAATGTCCTTGTGGGCTCCTTTCTTTCCACCCGGCCTTTAATTAGGGTATGACCGGTTGAAAAGCATGGATCACAAATCAAAATTTAATTTTTTATATTTTCGGATGATTGCGGGTGCATAACTCCCATAGGGGCAAGCCCCTAATATTAATTACACGCATCAATGTCATGAGAACCTCCGATTAAGACAAGTGTGAATGAGAAGTAAATCGAATAAACATGATAATTTTTTTATATTTAATTTCAAAGATGCATGCGAATACATGATCATAGACAAGAATACAAAAGAAGAGAGCTATTCTCTAAGAGAGCTTAACAAGAGATTTTTTTTAGAAAGAGTTATTTCTATCATGCCCTTCAAAATTTATTTTTAGCTGGCGCTCTTAACTCCTATACTGAAAGTGTGTCAGAAGATCCTTTTAGCTTTGTGGATGTAGCTCTCCTCAATTTCTTTTTTTTTATGTGGGTTTGTGTCTTGAAACATAGCTTAGTCCAAGCTGCAGCCACTCTACATTTACGAGTTGCCTACTTGGTCACTTTTTGCTTCTTTTTATCGCTGAAGACTTTTGGCTCTTTCTTGCTAGAAAATCTCCAGCTCCTTGACTTGTGAAACTCCTCAAGTCTTTGCCTTCTTGGTGCTTTTAAAACTTCAGTGCGATTTGTCGTTTACAGCGATGCATTTAGGTTTTTAGCTCTTCAATGCTTTTGAGCCTTGACCATTTGATTCTTTTTAAGTCGTGACCTTTAAACATGGTTAGGGTCATTAACTTGATAATTTTGACTTGATTTTTAAAATGGACCTCTTACTCATTGAAAGAGACTTCACTGATGGGCTTAGAAGAAAAAATCTTTGCTCAACTCAACTTTTTCCGATGAGTGTTGACGAGAAGCATTACGAAAAATTTTTCATTCCTTTTTTTTTCATTCATCATCATTTTTTTCTCTGTGAAATTTTCATTTCTATTCTTCCTTTCATTTCAAGAAAAGATTTTTTTTTTACTTTTCATTGCATCTCTTTTCACTCCAACGGGTATCAAAAGACCTCCAAGTGAGCTTCAAGAAATCTTTGTCAACTTTTCTCTTTTTTTATAAGTGTTGATGAGAGATATTTTTTTGTGAACTTTTTCATTTTTTTTTTTATCACTTCAAGGAATTTTTTTTTTACTTTTCTTTTCATTTCACTTTTTTACTCCAATGAGTGTCAAAAGACCTCAAAGTGAGCTTGAAGAAAGGGTTTGATTTTTTTATGAAAAAAAATTTCTCTTTACCCCAAAAGTGTCAAGACTTCAAGGTGGAATTAGAGAAATTATGAAAAATTTCTCGTTACCACTAGAAAATCGAGACTTCAAGGTAGAATGAGAGAAATTTATAGAAAATTTCTCGATACCCCAAGGAAGTCAAGACTTCAAGGTGGAATGAGAGAAATTTCATGAAAAATTTCTCGTTACCCCAAGAAAGCCAAGGCTTCAAGGTGGAATGAGAGAAATCGTGAAAAATTTCTCGTTACCCCAAGAAAAGCCAAAGCTCAAGGTGGAATTAGAGAAAATATGAAAAATTTCTCTCGTTACCCCAAGAAAGCCAAAGCTCAAGGTGGAATTAGAGAAAAATATGAAAATTTTCTCGTTATCCCAAGAGAGCCAAGGCTTCATGGTGGAATTAGAGAAAATATGAAAATTTTCTCGTTACTCCCAAGAAAGCTCAAAGCTCGAGGTGGAATTAGAGAAAATTTTTGTGAAAAATTTTCTCACATCCCAAGAAAGCCAAGGCTCAAGGTGGAATTAGAAAATTTTATGAAAAAGTCTCGTTACTCCCAAGAAAGTCGAGGTGGAATTAGAGAAATTTCATAGGATTTTTTTCTAGAGGAAGCTTCAGAAGAAAAAAATTACCAAAATACCCCCACTCAAATTCATCCTTTACTTTTTTTCCTCATTTTTACTCTTTTTAACCCATCCTTTCATTTTTCCCATATTTTTCCTTTCTTCTCTCATTTTACTCACCCTTCCATTTTTTTCCATATTTTTTTATTCTCTTTTTTTCAACTCATCCTTCCATTTTTTTCCATATTTTTTTCCTTCTCTCTTTTTAAATTCACCCTTCATTTTTTCATATTTTTTTTCCTTATCTCTTTTTTTTAAATTCACCCTTCATTTTTTCCATATTTTTTCCTTCTCTCTTTTTTTAAATTCACCCTTCATTTTTTCCATATTTTTTCCTTCTCTCTTTTTTTTACTCACTCTTCACTTTTTTTACTTTCTCTCTCACTTTTTTCCTCACCTTTCGTATATTTTTTTCATCCGTAATTTTCCTTCTCTTTTTTTTGTACTCTTTTTTTTTTACAGAAATTCCAGTGGTAGTACCAACTTTGTTATCGTGCCGATAGCCGCTCCCCAACACGTCAGCTGAAGTGTCTATGTGTGCAGCACCTCTTATTTCCATTATTTCATACAAGAGAGACAATGCCTTATCCAGTTTACGAGCCTTGCAATACTTTGAATTGATGAACACAACAATAATAAAACCTCATCGCAATCTCCCAACTTCCTCACACTGGCCAGTGATTTAAGAACTCTACTGAAAACTGATGCTTTTATAGAGTGACCTGCCTTCTCATTATAAGTCCTGACAGCTCTAAATATCAAACCCATATCTAACTCTTTACTAACAGCAATTTTCTTCAGAAAGAGCAACAAATCACTATCCTGAGGCTTCTCTGAACCATGCATTGCAAACTCAAACAACTCTATAGCTTCTACAATCATCTTCCTCTTGTAAAACCTATCAGAATCCTTCACATACGTTTTTCTTTTTCCATCCCAAATCCTTCATTCGCCAATTTCTTTTTTTATTCTTTTGGAGCACCTAAAAATTCATCGATGCAATCCTCTCTACCACAAACCCTTGCCAGTGCATTGTAAACAGAACCATCCACTCTAAGTGATGGCTTCTTCTCAGTCCATCGGAAAAAAATATTAAAGCGATTTTTTTGCTTCTCCGAAACCCAATCAAACACCTTCTTTTTTTGCTTCTCCGAAACCCAATCAAACACCTTCCAAGCAATCTTCGGCCGATCTTCCACACTCCGGAGGACCAAATTTAGCTACTTGTTATCAAGCAAGAGCTTCGCAGCCATCAAACTCTGTCTCGATCTCACCAGAACAGATCGGCTTTGAAAAGATCTCCACCGCAAGTGCAGAAGGCTGTAGTGGCCGCCGACCGGATGATCAATGTCGCTGAAGGAATTGGACTTCTGGAGCTGGTTGGGTACAACGGCGGTGACGGAGCTGCGGGTCATGACGGAGAACTCGGCACAGCCGGGAAAGTAGCCCGTTGAAACCAGGGAACAAAAACTAATTCTCAAGGTATTTGATGAAATGGGAGAGAGAGAAAGAGAGCATGAACGAGAGAGAGAGAAGAGAACTCAAGCTCATGCATGCACGTGCATGTATTTCTCCTTGAATGCATGGAAAACAATGATATATATATATATATTTTTTATTTAGAGAGAGATTCATGATAATGCATGTATACACATGCATGAAACGGAATTATATGTATATTTTTTTTAGAAAGAGAAAGGAATCCAGGCAAATGCATCTACGTGCATCCACTTCTCTTTAAATGCATGAAAATTATATGTATGCATATATAAAAATTCATGCTAAAATATGTACATGCATTATCAGTGGCGGAACCAGAACTTACTGGTAGGGGGGGCTAAAGCTAGAGTGTAAAAAAATTATCAAATAAAATAATTATCTACAGTAAAAATAGTTCAATAATATTACTACAATTTGAATATACATATAGTGAAAAAAAAACATTAACTATAATTTGAACTACTATCGTTGTCATGGTGTACCTGACTAAAAAAAATAACTATATTTAACTAGACAACTAAACAATCATTCATTTACTCTAACATGTATATTATTATATTAGAATAACTAATTTATACTTGCCATGCCACATTATCAACTTAATTTTTTAAAATTAATAAATTGTTTTTATAAATTTTATTAATATTATTCAGAAACTTTTATTGAAAAATTGAAATTTGAATGCCACATTATCAAGTTAATTTTTGTCTTAAATTTATATAAAATTTAAAATTTTGGTAACTTTTTGAAAATAAAAAAACTTGTTAATCAGTAAAAGTATAAAAAAACTTAACACTTCAACACATTATCAATTTAATTTCTTTAAAATCATTAAATTATTTTTATAAATTTTATTAATATTATTCATAATTTTTTATTAAAAATTTCAATTCCTCATTATCAATGTAATTATTTCTTTAAATTTATTAAAATTTTAGCAACTTTTTGAAAATATAAAAAACTTATTTTTAGTTAGTAAAATTATCAAAAACCTAACATTGCAAAAAATTTATAAATAATATTAATAAATGAAATTTCAATGTCTCATTATCAATTTAATTTTTTTGTTAATTTTTTTTAAAATTTTAAATTTCAGCAATTTTTTGAAAATAAAAAAACTTGTTTTTAATGAAAGTATAAAAACTCAACATTGCAACCCATGGGATTTGAACCTAGGTTGGCTATAATCACCAAACTCCCACCAACCACTCAAGCACATTGATATCATATGACAATTAATTACAAACAAAATATTATATAACAATATTATATAAATAAAAACCCCAACTTCATGGCTGCCGGAAAGCAACCTCACCGGAGCCGAGGGCTAAAGCCCCGCTCGCCCCCTGGTTCCGCCACTGCGCATTATTAAGAACATCAACGTGCATGCATTCATCGAGTTTTTTTGAAAAGAAAATCATGGGCGTATGGGACCCATCAGTTATTATCGCTTTTTAATCGATGAGGAAAGCGTCATGGCATGAAATATCGTAACGTACATGCTCAATTTCACAAAAGATCATCGAAAGAGGGCCGGTGTATGTAACGGCATGGGGGCATCATGTTCTTCATGGAAAAATATGGTTTATTATTATTGCATCTATTTTTTTATTTTTACCAGAAAAATGCAGTACCTCTTCTTCTAGCAGATCAACCTCTTCCGAACTCCTTGGCTCTCTTTCTCTTTCTTCTTCTCACTTTTCTTCAAAAATTCTCTCTTTTTTTCTAGTCTCCTCCCTTCCTTTCTATTTTTTTCTTCACCGCCCTTCCGGCTCTCCTTCTCTCCCTTTTTTTCAAAAAGAAAAACCTTCTCTCTTTTTTTCTTTTTGAAATCCTC
Organism: Dioscorea cayenensis subsp. rotundata; assembly: GCF_009730915.1. NCBI lineage: Eukaryota > Viridiplantae > Streptophyta > Magnoliopsida > Dioscoreales > Dioscoreaceae > Dioscorea > Dioscorea cayenensis. Next base: position 19,228,022 of record NC_052476.1, on the reverse strand, counting down.
AACCTCCCCAAAAAAATCCTCAACTTCCCGGAGACTTTTTTCAAAACATTTAAATTCAAAAATTTCAAATTCTTATCTAATTTATTTATTTATTTATTTATTTTGAATTTCAAACCCCCTCTTTTTTTTATAATTTATTATTATTATTTTATTTTAATAATAAATTTTTAATAGAATTTGGAATTAAAAAATTTTCATATAAACAGTCCTGCGAAAATATAAATATAATAGTATATTAATATTGTGACAAAAATATAAATATAATAATATACTACTACCGTACTAAAATTACAAATATAATAATTTATTAAGACCATGCCAAATATCTTGCCAAAAATACAATTATAATAATATATGAATATTGTGTATATTAATTTATTAATATCATGCCAAATGTTGTGCCAAAGAAATATAAACATAATAATTTATTAATACTATACTAAATATAACGCTAAAAATTTAAATATAATAATTTATTAAGACTATATTAAATACTGCGCTAAAAATACAAACATATAAATTTATTAATACCATAATTAGTTAAGTTTATATATTACTTCATCCGTTTTTTTTTATCTGTCGTAAATAACCGAATCTTACATGAAAATTAGTTATTTCACATAATTTAATAAAAAATTAATTATCTTTCCAAAATTACATTTAATTTATATCTAATAAAAATAATTAATACGATATATGATTGAGGGTAATTAATCATGATTAGGCCCACATCTTAGTCACCTTCTTCACCAGCATCATCACCGCCATTGCTGATCGCCGCCGATCTCACAACCATGGTCACCTCCGTCCCCCCTCCAACCCCATGATCCCTCAGCGCCCTCTGCGGGTGCTACATCTCTACGCCCCCACCATCAACGCCGTTCTCCCCGCTGCCAAACCCTCGATCCTGATCATCTTCTTCAGCTATCGATTAAAGACTAATTTCTATCGATTTCTCTTGGTTCACCATGAGTGTCCTCCTTGGCAAGAGGTGAACCCCAGTAGGTATGCATTCTCTGATTTTTTTAGTTGAAATTGTGAGCCCTAATTGTCTGATTTTTGTGTCTGCAAGTGTTTTCATGTTGAATTTTGATCGTGTTTTTGAATTTTTTTTGTTCTGATTTTGAGGAATTTGTCTTTTTGATTTGAATTGTATTACAGAGAAGCAGCTGATGTTGGATCGATCTATAAAAAGATACACATAGACAAAGAGAGAGAGAGAGAAGTAGGGTTTGCCGGAGCAGGAGAAGAAGCTCATCACTGAGATCGAGAAAACGCAGAGGTAGGGTTTGCCGAACCCAGTTCTCATCCTGTTGATAATTATTATATGCTTGTATTGGTGTTGGACAAAACCTAAATGATTTCCATGTTTTGGTAATGCCCATCTACCAGAATATTCTCTTTGTTATCTATTGAATTTAAATAAAATAATGTTCATAATCAGGCTATCTGAATAGTAATTGTAGGATTGCGGAAACGAAGAATGAATGCCCACTTTTTAGATGCACATTTCAATTTCAGTTAATATTGAAACATGCATCTGATTAAGGTGCCTTTTAATTCTTAGAAACCCACCATCATATGATAAACTTTTTAAGTCTGTAGCAAAGCATTATCTAACTGAAACATTCTCTGCGAAAATGAAAAAGAAGTTTGAATATCCTCAGTACATAATATGAAGGGAATGTTTTTATCAATCTAGCTGAAACATGTTCCTTTGCAAAATAAGCACTTGATTTTTAGATGCTATACTTGACTTGTTGGTTGGTGTCAGTGTCTAACAAAAAACTTTTTAAGTTTGCAGCAAAGCATTATCTAAAAACTTGTTAAGGAAATTTATCTGAGTTTTAGTACATGTTTATGGTCCCTTTCGACGATCAGCATAACTAACCTATGATCTTTTTTTGTCTATGTAATGCACCCTTCAACCTTCTTGTTCTAGGGGTGGTTTAGTTTAATGAATATTCTATTGTTGATCGTAAAGAGTAGTAGTACTCCATATCTACTAAATGGAGAATTTTCCTCAAATATCATTTATCTTTTGGTCTACAAGTGGGTGGAACGCACTCGCACACACCCTCTGATTATCCACGTATATTCATATATAATTGTGGATCTAATGAGCAGTCTGTAATTTTAAACTTAACATACTCCTAAAACTTTTTCCTCTCCACTTGTTAGCATCAATTATCAAACAAGGTGATATTCGATGATTATCTCATGTGACTTTCACTATGGATTTGCAGTCAGACATACTTTCTAGTTTTCTTCTATCAAGCCTCATCATATATAGAGTTTGTGCTGTGTTGACTCCATTCTGATAGGACCATGGTGCTAATGTCTCAAATTCCATTTCCTTTACTTGACTGTCTGATCATGTTGCTACAGGAATTCTTGAATTTTAGGGGATTAGATGGCAATAGCAATCTGACCAAGCTTTGGAGAAATGCATCAGCCTCAACTGATATGGGCAGTCTCACATCACATTGCTCTCCTTCAAATCCAGGTTATTATGAACTATTTTACCATTTCTCATACTCTTGTTATTAATCTTGAATCCTTGATTGCTTTTTTATGGTTATGCATATTTTTTTGTATATGTTTAATTTAAATCAGCTTGGACGTTGTCCCTGTAAGTAGTATGAATATATACTGGTTCTTTTAATAGCCCTTTTAGATTCACTTTGGATGGCTATACAGCTGCCTTGTTGCTAGTTTTGTGGTCATCATTTTTTTGAGTCAGTGTATGTTATATGCGAAACCGGGAGGAGTCTTTTTTTCTATTTGTTTGATCTTCGAAACACAAATTAGAGAACTTAAGATCAGTTTGGTGTATTTTGTAATTTTTCGTGTTCATCTTTCTTATGAAACACCAATATGCCATTTTATTCTATCTTTGAGGTTCTTGTTTACAGTATTGGTCTTGGGCTTTTGTCTTTTTGTATTTAGATGAGTTTTAGGCCTGTAGGACAGTATGGTATGTTGTTGCTTTTATTAGATTGATTCTCACAAGGTATTGCCAAAGGTGCCAGCATATTTTTATAGTCAGAAGATAACGTTATACTAAAAGGAATTTGTAAATCTGTTAATTTCAGGTGCATGTTCTAATGGTGTTGCAATTGAGTCAATAAATTATCCAAACTCTTCAAACAAACTCCAGGGTATGCCAAATCACATTCTTTTCCTTTAACTTGCAAATAGACATTTGCTCTTTATTTCACTAGTGCTGCTCTACATTTTGGCATGAGATTTATCTAGATAAAGCTATAGATAAAGTTTATAAGCTCATTTAATTGAAGATGGTGTTGATAATGATCATGCCTCTTGCAATAGCAAGAGTTTGCAGCATATGATAAATGTGGCACAAATTGATGAATCTGCATTGTGTGTTCATGAAAGCCACTTGTTCTTAAATATATGCAAGCGTGATACACACTTGTATTGTTTTCAGATTTGTTATGGCACAACATTTGCTTGTGACCCTCCTTTTTTAATTATTTTATTTTATTTTTATTTTTATTTTGGTTCTCATTGGGTTGAAAGGAAAGATCTGGCTTTCTTTTATGTATATCTTATTTTTATTCCTTTTTTTAATGTGTGTTTGTTTGTTTGCTTATTGATTTAAATGACTTTGTTGAATTGAAAATAAGCTTAGATAAGTAAGTCACTACAAAATAAATAGTGTGGAAAAATGCATTAGAAAATAAAATCGTTGTACTGATTTGGGATGTTAAAATAAATTTTGGAAAATAGAAAAGGTGAGGAAAAGTGAGTTTAATTTTATATTAAAACACTTTGTTAGTGGGCAAATTGAACCCAATGAAATATATAAATTTAACCATCGTTGTCACCTATGTAAAAGATGTTTTAATTAAAAACCAAGGAAAAACAAATATTTTATATATATTAAATAATAATAATATTAAGAATAATACATGCAATCTCAAAGGTTATCAAATCCAGGCATTGTTGTGGCGTTGAGTAGCCGGTCTTTATTCTTATGCCGCCCTTATATTTTATATAAATAAATCTACATAAAGTTATATATGTGTAAAGTTTTATTATCATATATTCTCCACAACCATCTCATTTATTGGATTAATTTCCATAAATTTAACCGTGCCTGGACGCCTTGCAATTCAAGGCCTTGTGCATTTGGCTGTCACTTGTGCTTGCATAGTTTTATTGTCCAATTAATGCCCTGTTGGAACTTATCTGGAAATTGTTGGTGTTTCTGTGTTTGTAACTTTGTACAGGTTCACGGTCCTGGAGATGATATCGATACTGTGTGTTCGACCTTCTTATGTCAGTCGAGAGGTTGTTTTCTTGATCATTTCTATTGCCCATGTAATTGATGTTTGGAAGCAGTGAGCCTTTCTGATGTGTTTTTGGTTTATGGAATTTTCCTAATTACATTTTGCAGAAACAGACTATGTTGGACTAGTTTTTTCTTTGATTCAAATTTCAATGAAGATTTTGTCGCGAGGATAATCAGGTCAATTTTTTTTGGATTTCTAGCACATTTAATCTTCTATTTTGGAAAGTTGAAGAACAGGTTATATCACAGAATATGCTGATTTATTGTTTCTTAATATTTTGCTGAACCTTGGACTTATGTTTTCTATAATAGAGTTGAATATTGTTTGACAGATAACTTATTAAAAAGATTGTAAGGGTTCCTTTGGTGCTTTATAGGGATATACTTTCCCAGTAAAATCTTTTCCGGTAAAGTCTTTTCCTGTAAATTGTTTTCTTGTAAAGTTACATTATAACATTTGTTATGTTTCCAGAAAATTGTAATCTAAACGCATGCAAGGTTAATTTATCCGTTTGGTGTAAGTAGACTTTCCAAATGAAGTTATGGTTATTGTCAATTTTGCCCTTATTAGTTATTTTAGTCAGACAAAGCCCATAATTTTATATTTCTTTCTATTTTCTGGCAATAAAGTCAACTATTTAATTATTTTAAAAATTATTTATATTAATGATTATTTAATTAATAATCTTAAAATTTGCTATTTAAAAACAAATTCAAAGATTAATTAAAGAATAATATTTTTTTTTAATTTTAATATCAAATTAATTTGTTATTTTAAAAATCTTGTTATGGAAAGCAATTTTTAATTAAAAAACTAATTTTTAATATAATTTTATCTTTTATGATTATTTCATTAATTTTTTATTATAGAAAGAAAAAAAATTTAATTAAAAAAGAGAATTTTATTTAAGTAATTTGATCAATTAACAAATATCACAAGATTACATCTCACAATGTGATCTTTTTCACACTTTCTCCTCTATGAATCACTTTCACTGGTAAAAAAACAAACAATTATATTTTGATCATTATTTTACGCACTTGGTTTATAAACCAAATGGATAAAAATAATTCACATATGTTATTCTCTCTACAAAGTAACAACTTTGTCACTTACCAAACGGACCCTAAGTTGAGAGTGGGAGGCCTTTCGTATTTGCACACTTAAGGTGGACTTTCACAATGTGGTTGGATCTTCTATCTATTGAAGTGACAGCATGGTTATTATCTGTACTTTTGTTGTATTCGAGATATTTGAGAATTTGATAAATTAGAATGGGTTTGGTGTCTCAGATCTTGAGCTTCTTTATCTATCGATTGGGGTATATTAATTGATGAAATTAGTATCGGCCATACATAATTGTTGATTTGTTAGGTCAGGATTACGGCAACATTTTACCTTCTAAAAATTTTCTTGACTAATATTACAAATGCATGGATACAGCTAAGATTAGTTCGACCTCTGAAATCCTTTTATGGGATTGTGTAGCTAGTCAAAGCAGCTGCTAGTTCTAAGACTTTGTTATTTGACTTTCATTGTTGTAGTTTCCTCTGACATTTTTGTTGACCAATTCTAGAAAATTTTTTATTGGTGTAATTGAAAAAAATTTAAATAAAATTAATTTCATATAAATTATTTTTTTCACATAATAAACAAAAGCATGCCGAAAGCCGTAACAAAATTTTTTGTCAAAAATTGTGTCAAATACAGTAAAAAAGATATAGTATATAAAATCGTACAAGAAACCGTGTCAAATACTGAACCAATAAAACCGTGCCAAAACTGTGGCAGATATCGAACCAAAGTCCATGCAAAAAATAAAAAATAACCGGAAATTGTTTGCACAATAGTAAAAAAACATGTCAAAAACAGTGACAAAGTTTGGGACGGTTTAAAAAGAAGGTGCCAAAATATTTTTGTGACCATTATATAGGGACAGTTATTTTTCGGTGCCGAATATAGTGCCAAAGTCAATTTGGCACGAGTTTTAAACTCATTTATGTGCCAATTCTACCGTGCCAATTTATAATTTTTCTTGTAGTGGTATGATATTTTTGCACTCAATCAAATTAAGTTATGATACTATATATCATTATAATTTATAATATTTTATATCTAAACAGAATTTAAACCAAACATAAATGGAGAAAAGAATATGGTAATGTGGAAATTATATGTAAAGTCATTTATCAAATATAACTTATTGGTCAAATATATATAGTGTTTGTGCAGTGTGTATATATTGTACATGAAATTGAAAATATTTAGTGGAATATATGAAATTGAAAATTCAGAGAGTTAAGCAAATAATCTCATTATATTCTCACAAGGAGGACAAGAGGATCGATGAATTATTAAACTAATTCTATACCTCTTCGAAGGATCTTTAGGTCTCTCCATCAACTATTTGAAAAGATGTCTTTACTTAACAAATTACGGCTTCCAACCAAATGTCGCTTCTGCCTTATCTTTAAACTGTTCTAGAAATTGTCTACCATTTACATACCTAGGGGTACCCCTATCTGGAAGAAGACCAAGGCGTCAAGATTGGGCGAAACTAATTGGAATGATCCGTTCCAAACTCACACCTTGGAAAGCTATCTACCTCTCCTTAGGAGGAAGATTGACACTCATCAACTCGGTTCTTTCCACAATACCAGTCTACTAGATGTCAGTGTTCAAACTTCCTTCCTGGGTAATTAAAGAAATTGATAAGATTTGAAGGGATTTCCTTTAGAGAGGACTAGATTTGGGGTAGAAAGGAATTCGATTTGTTGCTTGGAATAGAATTTGTAGACCTCGAAACATGGGTGGCTGGGGAATTCTCAATCTTCATAAATTTAACAAAGCCCTTCTAGGAAAATGGTGGTGGAAGGTTACTTCTAAACCAAGCAACTATTGGGCAAAAATTATCAAAGCCAACTACTTGGCAAGGAACAGTTATGGAATTCTCTTTCAATCTCCACCTAGAAACATGTCTTTCTTTGGGCAGGAATTAGTTCCATATTGCCCTCGTTCCATTTATGTCTTTCTTTGGGCATGAATCACATCCTTTTGGTTCGATAAGTGGTTAACGGGAGAGCCCCAAAGACCTTTGGCCTCACATTTTCAATAACTGCAACTTCCCTTGGATAACAATAAGACAATTCACTCAAATTCAAATTTCTCTAGAAATAATATTCCAAATAGCTACAATAACAGATCTACTACAGCTTGTGACCGCCCTCCCAGACTGCTCTAATGGACAAGAGGATACCAACACTTGGATACTAGACTCCAATGGAAATTTCACGGTTAAATCCTATTATAAGTTTTTAATAGACGGAGGCATATGTAGCCCACTACATTCCCAATTCTGGAAAATCAAGTGTCCAAGTAAAATTTTTTTATTCTGTTGGCTAGTAAGGAACGACAAAATTCTAACACTCACAAATGTATTCAAGAAAGGCTACAACTTTCAAAATGCTACAAATACATGTATCCTTTGCCATAAAGCCTCAGAAATAGTAGAGAACCTAATCATCAATTGTGAATTCTGAGAATGGATCTAGTCCTTCTTCAAATTAATTTTAGAACTCCAAACGCTTCTATCTTCAATAACTACACTTTGGGCCTCCGGATATTGTTGGTAAACTCTCATATTCGAATCCTCAGGGATTCACCTTAAGAGCAATAGTTTTGAACATCTAACTTGAAAGAAATAATTGGATTTTTAATTTAACTACCTTACATGTTAATTTAATTATTTGTAAGATTGCTAATATGCTCATTTCCTAGATTTCTACAACTTCTGATCCACATCATCAGCCGCTAAGTGAAGCTACCCAGAGGATTAAGCGCTCTCTCCACTTCATAAGCGCAAGGGTTTCGAATCTCGTAGACGAGATGAACTAAGATACTACTTCGGAGTAGGTCACTCCATGCTTCAGATTAGGCAAGCCTGTGTTGTCAGATTGTGACTTCGTCAGCCTTTCTGCTTTATTTTATCTTGTTGTTCTTGTTTGTTTTTGTAAGAGTGCTTCATCTATGGTGAGAGCCTCTGTGTTCGGTTGGTAGTGTTTTTTCATTCCAACTTCTGTCTGTCTGTTTTGGTTTTTTTTTTCAATAAAGTAGTGGGATACCTATTTTTACATATAAAAAAAATTCAAAGGGTGGAAACAATGTATATAAGATTAAACAATAAGTTATGGAAATTATTGATGTAGATTACAATTTTCAAATAGATTTTCAACTTCATTTATTATGAGTGTAATTAAGTTGAAGTTGAGTTAGCTAATATTTTTCAAGTAATGTCTAATATCAATCCAGAAATAGATTTCATATGTATCACAAAATATCACGTACATTCACTACACCAAATTACAGTTATAGAGGTAGATAAGGAGAGCCAATTTTAAAAGCTGGCTCTAATGAATGGGATTAAAAAATTAATCCTACTTTTAGAATTGGTTTAAAGCAATCGGCTATATAAGTGTTTAAATATTATAAACAAAATTAGCCAATCTCATTGTGGACCCTTTACATAGCCCGCATTGGTGAGGACTCCATCATCCTTCCCTTCTCAGTCGATCTCGCAGTTCTCCCTCATTGATGGTGATGGTGGTGATGGCATAAAAAACACGTAGAGGTGTTGATCTAATCCCCCAATCCCACACACCACTCCATCGATTCAACCACGACAAACCCTCGCAAAGACCAAGAAGATCCATTTCTAGGCTTCATGTGCTTCTGATTAGTCCCATTCACCGCAACTCCTTGGAGATTTCACTGTTTTTGGTGCTCGTTCAAAGTTCCTGCTGATCTAAGGTTTCTACACTGCTTTTCTTGTTTTCTTATTGCTAGTCTTCATAAGAATTTCTCAATAAGTGCAAGCAAGGCCACTGTTCCCAGAGCACAAGCGTGCTTCGGAGATAGTACGACAGTGCTCTGCTTATGCTCTCTCTCCGTACTTTTCATTTCCTTTCAGAAAATATTAGGCATGCTTTCTCAACTCCTTTCATGGGCGTGCTTCTGGGAAGCACGAGCTGAGCACGACCATGCTCTACCTGTGCTTTTCACTGTCTGGACATTTAGTCATTTCTTGCCGAATTTCCGTGTCTGTGCTCGGCCCGAAAAGCGCTTTTTAAGCTCAGATCTAGGGCAATATGAAAGAGCTTTTTGGCTAGAATTTTCTTCTCTCCTTTAGGAAGATCGAAAAAGGCCATGAGCAATGTGCATGACACTTTATTAGGAGATCAAGTTTGAGTTTGGAGGCACATTGAGTAGTGGAGTTTAGGCATCGAAGAAGTTTTAAAGAGCACATATGAGAAGATTTTGATTAACAGAGGGAGACATTGATTATTATTGTTTTGTATCTCTTTCATTTTCTCATTTTTATGAACCTATGAAGGGCTAACGGTTCTATGGTGCCCTAGGCTTATGAACCATGTTGCTTAATGGTTCTACGATGCCCTAGGCTTATGACCCATGTTGCTTAGTGTATTTTGATTTACTTGTTTTCAATGACTATGGGGTTTTATGAGTTCTTATTGTTAGTTCCGCCGGTATGGTTTGTGGGTTTTAGGGAACACTCAAACACTCATAGAAATCTCACACAAACCAACAAAGAAAAAGACACACAACGTTGGTAACCCAGTTCAACGTCCACTCGTCTACGTCTGGGGGTCAAGCCCGGAGATAAACAATCTACTAAAAGAGGTAAAAATACATGAATACAAACACTTGTCACTCACACTCTTAAAACAATAAAGATCATTACCCTCTCTAGATTGTTTTGTGCACCCACTCTCTTTAACTCCGGTCACACTTACAATCTACGAGCAAGATAGCTTATATAGACGCCTCAACATCCCAAATATAGCACATACCTCTGGTTGCAACTCATGTTGTAACATAAGTTGCAACATGGCCCTAACTGCTGACTTGACTGAGTTCTGGTTACGTTGCGGACGACCTCAAAACCCATCAACCTCCCAATCATGCTTAGTCCGAGTCGATGCAGCCAAATCTCCCGATCCCGATTGTCGGCAACTAGCCTACCTCCTCAATTCCTCATCACGCGGTCCCCTCGCAAGGGGCGCACGTCCTTGTATGTCTTCATGAAACTTGCCAAACTTAGTCTTCAACCTTCCAAGCTTGGTCTTCGAAGATTCTCCAAACTTGATCTTCAATTCACCCAAGTTTGGTCCTTAAATCTTGCCGTTAATGATCTTCAATCATTCTTCATCAAGGATTCTTCAAATCATACCATTGATAGGTATTTCTTCAATTAGGCTCCACCATATTTATTTTTCAATCAAATCACCTAAATATGGTCTTGATATGATCTTGTCTTCAAATTGTAACATGTTTCCAAGGATAATTCCACCAAGATCTTCAAGATATTTTCTTTCATGTTATAGACTTGCTAAAAATAGCTCCACCAAGATCTTCAAGATGTTTTGCCTTGCAAGCCAAGTCTCCTTGCTATGTCACCATGCTTTTCATGTCATCAATTATGCCTTGTCGCCATGGTTGTTACGTCATCTTGCCTTGGTGTCAAATCATGGCAATTAAATAGTGCGGTTGCACTGACACTTATGTTAAATCTTGTGTCGTATAACTTGATATGCTTGATTTGCATAGTTGCAGTGGTAAAAATTGACATGTGTCGATTACCGTAGTTGTAGTCGCTTTATGTGATTGTAAAACTTGACGTGTATGAGACTTGTAGTTATAATTGTAAAACTTTATGTATTTGAGAGCCATAGATATGACATTGCTTGTGAGCATATGTAAGAATCTTAGAATGTACCTGATAGTCATTGGAAGCAAGTCAGTATACTAATGCACTTGGGAATTAGTCCAAGCCATTACTTCTCATTGTTGCAACAACTCAACTTTTATCCACCTGTTTTTGCCACATTTCCTTCTTTTATTGTTTTAGGTTAATTACTGAAGAGTAATATGTACTAGGAGTCCCAGTCCCTGTGGTTTGAGAACCCCCTCATGGGGTACCACTTTATTACTTGTTATGATCCGTTCACTTGCAGAGAGTACACAGTACTCTTCACCCTTGAAAGAAGGATTTAGTATGTTGCCCTCCATTAATAGAGGGCTAATTTCATAAATGTTTGGGCATAGTTGAACTCTAGGGTTTTACCTTATTTTGACATTGGTTATGGACCCTTATGATTTAGTTAATTCTTAATTATAATCCATGTTATTGAATCTAATTGCGTGTTTGTATTGCTTGATTGCTATCGTGGCAAAAGCCCTAGTATCATAATTCATGTGCTTTGTATCAAGTAGAAATACCCACCCAGCATAGATATGTCGCAATTAGAGGGGATTGTGAGTAAGTCTAGCAATAGGGTACTTCGGAGAATTCTTCTCCCTCAATCCTCTCGAGTAGGTTAACAAGTTATTTTTGCGCTCTTTGCAATCATGTGGAATAGATTTTATGAGAAACCACAGCTCTATTCTATATTCGGATTAGGGGTAATATTCTCTTTGCAAGAAAGATTATCTATTTAAGAAATTCTTATTAACTCACATCGAGATTTCACTAAGTGTAAAGTGATTATGTGGTGACTGTATTAGCACTGTATCGATTTAATTACTATTTACCCTTGTAAGAGGGGTTTAGTGTAATTTAGGATATCTCTCGGTTCTTATAGAATTACATGACTAGACAACATTTGTTCTGAACTTAACAAAACCTTGGAGGGTGCTATGCCCAGACATCGCTTCTTTTCCTGATTTCTCTACTCTTTTATTTCGTTTTTTTTTGCTTTTGTTTTCTACTTCTTTTGCTCAATATCACAATTTTGATTGGGACAAATTTCAGGATTAGGGTTAGTACTAGTAATCTCAATCTTCCTTGGATTGATATACCCTGCTTTACACACATTTTGCTACTTGATCGGCACGTAAACTTGCGTCCCCATTAGTGTATTATACATGAAATTGAAAATTTTTAGTGGAATATGTGAAATTGAAAATTATTGATGTAGATTAGGATTTTCATATAGATTTTTAACTCCATTTATTATGAGTGTAATTAGGTTGAAGTTAAGTTAGCTAATATTTTAAAATCAAGTAATGCCTAATATCAATAAAAAAAATTGACTTCATATGTACCACAAAATATCACGTACATTTTTCATGGAGGCTATGAAAACTAATTCAAAACGTTAAACAAAGAACTACTGCTCAACATGGACCATATGATTGCATGGCTAATACTAAACCCATGAATTCCCAGAAAAATGAAGCATAATATTGTTAGAATTTTAGAAATAAAATAATTAATCCTAGCAGCTTAGCATAAATACATCAAAATTGTAAAATGCTCTTATATATATAATTAATATATATAAAGTAAGAATGGACGGGAAAAAACACAATCAACTACAGAAAGTGATTTTTCACTTGTTTTTGTTTTTAATCTGTTTTTGGTGAGCATTTTAATTTTACATGCATTCATCAAATTAAAAAATTGAGTATAATTTGTGTTTTTATAATGACTTGTAAGATAAAAGATAGAAAAATAAAAAATAAAAAGCTGAGGGAGAGAGGTTAAGGAAGTTTCTTATTGTTAATGATTTAGGCATAGATTGAAAGAGATAAGTCAATATTAAGATGCTCCGATATGTGCACCTTTCAAATCCAGAATCTTTTGAACGAGTCTAGGTTTCAAAATTCAAATAGAAATATTTTAAAAAGGCTTATTTTTTCTTTATATAATATATATAGCTAATCAAATATTGGAGGTGTGTTTAACTAGCTGTTATATTCTTATCTTTAATACTCTCATTAAAATTTAATCGTCATCTCTATACACTTATAAAGATTTAATGACTAATTATAAGTTTTAGAAAAATGTTGATTGATCTAATCAGCAAAGATTAATTAATATATATGTATATCTATAGAGAGAGGATAAATATTAGTTTTTTTTTCAATTATTTACACTTAAAAATATTTTATCTATAATATAGAATCTCCTCTAAGTGCAAGGTTCATATAATTTGAATTTATCTTTCGTGTCCATAAGGAAGCGTTATATATATCTATAGTTTTAATTTAAATAACACATTAAAACATGTGCATATTAAATAACCTTTTTTTAAAAAAAAAATTTTATAAAAACTTGCTTGCTTGTCCAACTCCGAAATTACCTTAAATTATAGATTTTTTAATCTCGAACTTATTCAATTCATTAAATGGTGATTAATATCTAAATATTTAAAGTTAAAAATGAATAAAATAAAATAAAATTCATGTATACTTAGGTTCTTACTATTTCTCTAAGTTAAATAATAAATATTAAAATCACATTAAAAATTGGAAAACTTCTTTAGTAATTTATATAATTAATCTTGAAAACTTTTATTTCATAAAATGTAATTTTGACAGAATAGAGATCTTAAAGCCATTCACTTGCACTTTTAATTATTGCTTCTAAATGATAATTATTTCTTATAGTGCATGAGTTTATGAAACTTGAATTAAGTCTAAGAAAACTATTTATAAATGATATATAACAAATATCCTAACCATCACTAGTTACATGATCTTCTCAACATTCATACTTCAAGTGAAGAACAACATGCATGGCTTTTGACAATCCATTAATTAATGGCAAATATATGATGAAAATTCTCAGAGTTAAAATAATTTATTGAAGTAAATATATTATGTAAGTTTTGAAAATCTCTTAAAAAACAATCTATTTAAGAATTTATTCACTGTAACCCTTGAATATATCATAAAATAATTAATAGTGTAACATTTACATAAAAATATGGCCGATAATGATGAGTACTGTGATTTTCTTTTATGAAATGAAACGCCGACAAAGTTAATTAATGTGCTTTTGGGTGAAGTAGCTTTTTAATTTAATAAAATATTGATAAACGCCTAAATGCATGTATTTATACGTGTTTGTTGTGTATAATTTGTGTATTTTCTTGATAAATCGATGCCCTTTTATGGTTTAATTGGTTTCTTTCGTGTTACAAGCATAAAAAAAAAAAAAGCTTAGGTGAGCTTGACAACACAATTTAAGAAGAAATCGACACCAAAATTGGCGTTTTAGAGCTTGGTACGATAGCAACAATATATGTAGCATCTTGAAGCACGAAGATTTGAAGAAAAAGCTAAGTCTGGAATTTCTCACAGGTAACCTCACGGCTGTGAAGACGACCGCAAGCCGGCTAAAGAAACAGCATTGTAGCAGTTTACTGGAAATTTGGCAAAATCTTGAGGATCCTCACGACCCATTTACTGACCATGAGCCAGGCCGCAAGCCATCCCGAGATCATCTTTTAAAGGAAGTTTTAGGGCAAGAAGGCTTTAGAGGCCATTTCCAAGGTGGGAATCGACGAGAAGAGCATGATTTGGCGAGATCCACTCCTAGGGCACACTTATAGGAAGTTGAAGATGATAAAGAAGCTTCTCCACGGGGTTTCTCAAGCGTCATTCGGCTTCTCATTCTTGAGGAAGTTTATGTCATTTTCTTTAGTTGTTTTCATGGATTCTAGTGTGTATGTTATTAGCATGAATAACTAAACCCTAAGATCACCGGATGTAGGTGAACCTTGGGGGTAAACTTGTGTAGATTGGATGCTATGACTTGTTTTATTGCATTTGGTTAGTTTGTGATTAATGCTTGTGCATTTTGATGCTTTGATATGCATGAGAACTCTGTGTATCATTTTCTAGGTTATACTAGGTTGCATGATCATCGCCCTTGTATTAAACACACCAAGCGTGGAAGGGATACATGTACAAATACTCCGTGATCATCGGGTATTTTGTACCCCTCCAATTCTAGGGTTGTTCCTAAATTGTATTTCTACTTTAGATTAAGAAATCCCTTACCCTCATTGCAATCGTAGGAGGATTTTATCAAAAGAAATTCTAAATCCATACTCGTACCGGATTAGGGGTCAATTGCCATGACCATCGAGTTGACCTAACTTAGGGTTTTCTTGGTCTAAACTACCAATTGCATAATAGTTGTAGCATCCTTTGCACTTTAGTAGCCCCAAGGTGATCCTCATCCTCATCCGTGACCGTTACCTCTTCTTGATTATCTCCAGTATTTGCCTTCTCTATAGACACTCTAGTAGAGTTTCATTTTTTAATTACTAATTTCACTGCACCACTCGAAGTTGTAGGTTGAACAACACGCAAAAGAGGAAGTAAGAATAGCTTATCGGGCCCCAGGGAATACGACCCTCTTATGCTCGCATGAGAGGTATTACTTGACGACCTGTGCACTTGCGGGATCACGACCAAATATCAAATATGTACAAATCTTTTTCATTTTATAATATGATTGATAACTTAATCAGCTTAAGATAATTTTTTGTATTGATAAAATGTCATATTAGGTATATAGATACATATTATATTTGATTTGGTTATGATAAGACACATTATCAATTCTATGGTTATTCAATAAAATTAAGAAATAAATTAAAACAAAGCTTGCTTATAGATGCTTTGTACATGATACTTTCCATATATAATTTAGCATACTTGATATTTTGTTATACGTACAAAATCTATTTTATATTTATATATATAGCAAGTACAAAGTTAACACACTTTAAGCTAATAACTAGATCAACATCATGAATTATGTGCATACATGTAATAACTAAATCAATATCATGAATTACACGTGGTACGCATATAATAACTAGATCAACATCATGAATAATGCGTACACATGTAATAAGTAGATCAACATCATGAACGCCATGGTACACATAAATAACTAGGTCAACGTAACGAATTATGTGTACACATGTAAGAACTATCATGAATTATATGGTGCAATACAAATATAATAACTAGATCAACATCATAAATTAATTATGTTTATACATGCAATAACTAAATCAACATCATGAATTACGTGGTGAAAATGTAATAGCAATATCAACGTCATAAGTTACGTGTACGGATGTAGAAACTAGATCACCTTAAGGAAATATATAATAAAGGTACAATACCCTATTTAGTCCTTTTAGGTAGTGTTTGGATTGAGGGAGTGATCCCCAAGGCATTGGGGGGGGGGGCTTCATCCCCTCAAAACCCATATTGCTCATGCCCCCCAAAATTGGGGGCCATAAGCATTCCTTCCCTTTTTTGCCTTTTTAATTACCAATATACCCTTAATAAATAAAAAAATTATTTCTATAAAACACCCCATACATGTTATAATTAAATCATTTTTTAATTAAATGCATCCTATACTTAAATTAATTTATGTCATTAAAATATTTAATTAGTATAATTAAATAAAAATATTTTTAAACATTTATTAATCATAATTAAAATAGACTTCAAAATTTTTTTAGGAAAGTAGAAATTTTGTCCATTTTAATTTTCATGAAACCGTAGTTAAAATATATATTTAATTAAATATTTAATCATAAAAATTAAATTGGATAATAGTTTAATGGATTAATTATTTTAATAATTATAATAAAACATATAATAATTAAATTAGACTTTATTTAAAATATTTAATTATAATAATAAAAATGAATAATTTTGTTTAAATTATTTTATAAATTAAAAAATTCATTATTCTTAAATATAATTAACTTTGGTGCTATACTATGTAATATTATTCATTTACATTAAAGGATATAAAAGTAATTTTACATGATTTCTCTTTCTTACTTTTTTTTTTATTCCCACTTTTTATTCTTTCCAACCAAACACTATCTTCATTCCTATCCCTATACTTTTATTCTCATCCCCAATCCCCATCCACCACTCTCATTCCCATTCCCATGCCTATTCCGTGAACCAAACGAAGGGTTAATATAATTAATCTGCCACTTTGGCCCCTCTAATATAATTTGTCCCTAAGAGGTGCCTATATTTTAACATTTTGTGAAATGTAAGTCCCTTCCCATTATATAATTTATCCCTAAAAGGTCCCTAAGAGGGACTTACATTTCTCAAATGTTAAAATAGAGGAACTTGTTAGGGACAAATTATATTAGAGGGACCAAAGTGGCAAATTGACTATATTAGATGGACTAAATAGAGTATTCTATCTATAATAAATAGATCAACATTATGAATTATGTGTACACACATGTAATAATCAAATCAACATTATTAGTTGTGTGGTGCTCATTTAATAACTATATCAACATGTTACATGAACACATGTTTAAGTTTACTTTTACAATAAGTCGATAATGATTTTAACTGATTCTTAATGTTACATTAATAGATTTATAATTAAAGAGTTTAATCCGGAGAAGTCATAGTTGACTGATCATCATTTCAAACCACAATAATTGAAGAATAGCTAGATTGAGCTTAATTCCTATATAATCAAAAAAGTAAAAATTAGCTTATTCATACCTAAGCTAACAATAATTGAAGAATAGATTAGCTTTCTAGATGTATTTTAATGCATACCTTAGCTAACAACATCCATTGATGATAAAAAAGAAATAATTAATTATCTTATAATTATCCCTTGCCCATTAAAAAAAAATAATTGAAAAGATATTTTACCAAACATAAGCCTTATAACCTTTATGACTTTTCCTTTTAATAAGAAAATGTTTTCCCTAGAGGTTCCATTACTTAATAAGTTGCTATTATCTTTTTCCAAAAATAAATAAATTAATAAATTAATAATCCTCCAAAAAGAAATATATAAACCTATGAACACCATCCCAAATCCTCCATCCCACTACTCATCATCATTTCTTCATTGATCATTTAAACAAGAGTTGTGAAGAATGACCACTGTAATATTTGTCTTTCTTGCATTCTTCACAAGAACTTCATCTCTCTGCTTTGATTTTGGTCCAAGTCCTCTACCATACTTTTGTGTTATTGCTTTTACTTCTCAAGGCATTATTACTTACACATATTTTACCATGCATCTTTTTCAATACACATCATTAATTAAAGTTGATATATATTTTCTATTCTTGATATATATATATATATATACTAACAAACACAAGCATGCAATGAAGTATTTGTGAATGGCTTTGTGTGTGTAGGATCTTTGTGTGAGGTTTGAGTTAAGTTTTGGAAGAGAAAAGAGATGAGTGAGTTAAGAAAAGCTCAAAGATTGCTTGAATTAAGATAACTCCACTAACTCTTACATAAGACAAAGGAACCTTACTTATAAGTTAAACAACACATGAAATAAGGTCCCAAAAAGTAAACTCAAAAAAGCTAAAAAAACACATGTAGAAATCTTTCTCCTCATGCATGTACTATTCATTGTACGTTTAGTTGACTTATTCTCTTGTTGTCTAATCTGCCAACCCTGAATTCACCAATCTTAGCCCACAAAGCAAACCACCATGCTAGCTTGTCATCCTCAACCATCTTCACCAGATGTTTTGTCTTCAACCATCAGGTTGCAATATCTTAGCTTACTTCCAACATCCTTCCTTGAGCTACGACCCTTCTTTCCTAGTACACTCCTTAGTTGAAGAAACTTTTGATTGGAAAGAGCTTTTGTACATATGTCTGCAAGATGATGTCTTGTGCTGCAGAATTCCAATTTGATTGAACCTTCTGTAACTAAGTCACGGAAGAAATGATACTTGATGTCCATGTGCTTGGTTCTTCCATACATTGATGGGTGTTTAGCAATGAAAATTGCAGGTTATTGTCACAGAAGATAGTTGTAGGCCTAGTCGACATTACTCCTAAGTCTTGTAACAACCTTCTCAACCATATGGCTTGGCAGGCTGAATTTGCAGTAGCAATATACTCAGCTTCAGTCGACGATAACGATGTGCTGCTCTGTTTCTTCGACTCCCATGTGATAATGCTTGTACCCAATTTGAATATAGATCCCGAAGTGCTTCATTTATCATCAAGGAAACCAACCCAATCACTATCAGTGTAACCTAACAAAATAACAATTTCAATGTATGTATAGTATAAACCCATCATTTGTGTGTCTGCCACATAACGCAATATCCATTTTACTAAACCTTGATGTTTTACCATAGGATTACTCATAAATCATGAGACCAAGCTCACTGCATAAACAATGTTGGGACATGTGTGGGACAAGTACAATAATCCACCAACCATGCTTCCATATTTCTGTCCATCTCCATCACCAGTTCCATCAGTTTTTTTGAGTTTCTCATTTGCATTATCTGGAGTTTTAGTATGGTTGCAATTCTGGAATATGAATTTTTGAAGTAGATTTTCCAGCGTATTCCCTCTGAGTGATAGAGATCCCTTCATTGCACTAGTCAATCTCCAAGCTGAGAGAAGTAGTGCAAAAGGTCAAGATCAGTCATCTAGAATTGTTTCATCATTTGTTTCTTAAAATCTTCAACGCTTCGCCGAGGTGCCTATGTATATGATGTCATTAACATACAAGCACAGTGCAACATTGCTGAGCTTCCTTCTGTCTTTGTATACGATGTGGGTTCATTTGCACTCCTTTTAAACCCCTGCATGCAAAAATGATCATCAATCTTACTGTACCAGGCTCTTGGAGCCTAGTGCAGACTGTATAGAGCTTTGTCTAACTTATAGACAAGATGCTCCTTGCCAATGCATACAAAGCCTTCTGGTTGTTAGACATATACATCTTCATGCAATTCACCATTGAGGAATGTTGATTTCATGTATAATTAATAAACAAGCCACCGATGTTGAGTGGCAACAACAAGGAATCCACGGACTATCTCCATCCTCACTACCAGTGCGAAGGTCTCCTCGAAGTCGATCCCTTGCTTTTGGACATAGCCTTTTGCTACCAGCCTCATCTTCTGCTTGAGGACACTAACATCAGCATGGTATTTTATTCGATAGATCCATTTTATTCCAATGGCTTTCCTTCCTTCAAGTAACTCTGTCAAATGTGATCATGAATCCTGCAAGTGCATGGGTCATCAAGTGATACCTCTCGTGCGAGCACAAGAGGGTCGTATTCCCTGGGGCCCGAGAAGCTACTCTTACTTTCTCTTTGCGTATTGTTTAACCTACAACTTCAAGTAGTGCAATGGTATTACAAAGTAACAAACAAAACTCTACTAGTGGTGAAGGCAAATTACTGGTGATAATCAAGGAGGGCTACTAAAGTGTGAAGGATGCTACAACTATCATGCAAATGGTAGTTTGGACCAAGAAAACCTAAGTTAGGCTAACCCGATGATCACAGCAATCGACTCCTAATCTCGTACGAGTATTGATATGGAATTTTTTTCGACCAAATCCTCCTACGATTGCAATCGAAGCAAGGGATTTCTCAATCTAAGGTTGAAACACAATTTAGGAACAACCCTAGAGTTGGATATACGAAATACCCGATGATCACGGCGTATTCGTGCATGTATCCCTTCCATGCTAGGTGTGTCTAATACAAGGGTGATGGTCACGCAACCTAGTATAAGCTAGAAAATGATACATAGAGTTCTCATGCATATTAAAGCATTAAAGTACACCAAGCATGGATCACAGACATACCAAATGCAATAAAATAAGTCATAGTATATAAACTGCACAAGTTCACCCCCAAGGTTTACCTATAACACACCCCTTGCGTGTGTATACCGCAAGTGCACAGGTTATCGTAGTAATAAAGTACCCAACGGGTGGATAGTCGAATCCACAGGGAATAGATGTCTAGAAACAAAAAGTATTGCTAATTAGCTAAAGTGAAAATCAATTGGTGATTGTGATTCAAACTATTAATGTAAATAAAAAGAGAAGAAAAGAGAGTAAGCAAGAGTAATCGGAATGAGTAACCAATGGTAAATGAGGTACTTGGATAATGCTCACCCTAGGATTATTGTTTCAAGTGCAAGAATAATATTATGATTCCCTAATTAAAGTTTAATAAGTCCTAGAAATCCAAAGACACGCGGTCCCAAATATTAGGTTAACCGTGAGTAGTCCTCTATACTATGCCCCGATGGAAACGAATACTCTTAACACCTCACATTGTGAGGGACTACTTGAGGCTCTAGGGACTCCAAGTGATAAACCATATTCCCTAATTTAGATCAAACCATTTGGTCTAGGTGAAAGATCCCCAATCACAACTAAGCCCCCAGCACTATAGATGTCTTAACACTTCACTCTGTCGCTCACGCAACTAAGCCCCAGTGGAGAAGGTCTCTTAGCACTTCACTCTATTATGATCGCAAAGAACTCTTGGAACATAGAGGTAGGATAAATCACATCGGAGGGAAAGGGGACATTCCGCTACCTCTTGACTCACCCTCTCAAACCTCTTCAATCTTGCTAAGTCTAACCCTAATGAAGCTGTCATTCATTCAAAAGGTTGCCTAGATGGATTATCAACCCTAGTTACACTCTAAGAGAAAATCAAACCAATAAGTGCACAAGATTAAAACTCAATTAAAACATCAATTAAAAGAAACATAATAGAAGTTAATGAAACAAAGTCATCGTAGGGTTTACAAGTCCAAGTACCCACTAGGGGTTTGGCTCTCCATGGAGCAATACAAAATCAAAGATGAAGTCACAAATAAATGCAAATACTTCATGAAAATAACCCCCTTGCTTTCCATGGTGATGGTCTTGAGGAGCCGCTTCTTCTTCTCCAAAGATTCCTCCATCGAGCCTAGGGCACACTTCGCAAAATCAATACCGTCGAAAGCTCCCCCAATAGCTCTCCTTCGAAGGAAATCAATGTCAAAAGCTGTAGAAATGCTCCAAAATCCTTGCAAAAATCTCTCCAAGCCCTAGCCGCGCTCTCTCCAGAAGATAGGCAAAAGATAGAAAAAGACCCCCAAAATAACTCTTCGCAACGATATTTAAAAAGTTGAAATCGGTATTTCACACGCCCATGTGGAATTTCCACAAGGGCATGTGGATTTCCAAGTTCTTCATTTTCTGCATTCTATTAACAATAACTGTTATAGTACTTTGCTGCAGTACTCCCGAAATCAACTTCTTCCATTGAGGCTACATGGTTGGCCACACATCCATGCAGTAAATCATGTCGCACCTTCTCTTTCAAACATGTTGACAAAGCTCTTGAAACTACTATACAAGTTGAAGCATGTGTGTGTGACTGCTTTTGTGGCCCTCCAATTTATAGGTTCACTTGCACACTTTTGGAGGTTGTCACACACCCACATGCATGTAATCACAACTTGTGCCTTGATCCTTGTCCAATGCAAGAGATCCCTCAAAAATCACGTTCATGATCTATTTTTGCTTACTTTTTTCGAAACTTGTCTTCATTACCCTAAATTCACAAAAAAACACAAATACACATGAATGAGCTATAAAATCTGATAAAAGTGATGCTCAATGTAAGAAAAGTATTCTTAATAATACTTATAGTCAAGCACTTATCAACATGCTAGATGCATGTGATGCATGTTGTGCACTCATCATCAACTCCCAAGATTGAGCACTCTTGGTCTTACCTGTTGGTTCACATTGACTATGCTCCTAGAGGAGTCAAACCTCCTCATACTCATCCTCATGCTACCGAAGTCATTGTTGTTCTTAAAGGCACTATTTATGCCGGTTTTGTCTCCTCTAGTCCCAATGATACACTCAACTCGAAGGTTTTATCTACAGGTGATGTTTTCGTATTCCTTAAAGGTCTTACACACTTCAATATGAATTATGGTAAATCAAATGCAGCTGCATTGGTAGCGTTCAACAGTCAAAAACCTAGTACGATCATAGATGCTAATAATCTATTTGGAGCAAGGCCTCCAATTAATGATGAACTTCTTGCCAAGGCATTCCAGTTGAACAAGGAAACCATTGAAGAACTTCAAGCAAATACTTGGCCTAATCCTGCCAATTAATACCATCATCTCAAGTTCATCAACTATCTATCGATATATATATATATATATATATTAATCTATG
Organism: Dioscorea cayenensis subsp. rotundata; assembly: GCF_009730915.1. Classification (NCBI taxonomy): domain Eukaryota; kingdom Viridiplantae; phylum Streptophyta; class Magnoliopsida; order Dioscoreales; family Dioscoreaceae; genus Dioscorea; species Dioscorea cayenensis. The sequence goes on along the minus strand of NC_052476.1, from coordinate 19,204,827 downwards.
TTTCTATGCTAAGTTGCAAATAAGCAAACGTGCTGCATGCTTTTGTGAGAGCATGCATGTTTGCAAGTTGTGCTTTGTTTAATGATCAGTTGATATAATTATCTATTAATTATTATCTTTCTGGTATGTTGCAAATGTGGTTAATTATTAATTTGTTTTAGCTGAAGTTCTAGTTTACCTTCATTGAAAGCGATATATTAGTTAATAAAAAGCAATCCATGCATAAAATAATATCAGGATTATGTGAGCATAAAATAATAGCATACAGGTTTCCTTATATATATATATACAATGAATTTTCTTATTGCATAGTTACTAATGGAGGCTTAATATATGTGTATGGAGGTTGAATTTTAACATACATCTAACCTAAAAGATTTATAGTCGGCATTTAAAATAATATTTGTTTATTCGTGTCTCTATACATTAATTAACGTATATATGTAATAAATTTATTCATCATGATAAATTCACTTGAATATGCCAGTTGGTTGTTGGTATGATATTTTTGCACTCATGCAAATTAAGATACTATCATTATAATTTATAAAATTTAATATCTTAATAGAAATTAAACCAAACATAAATTAAGAAATGATTATGGTAATGTGGAAATTTTATGTAAAGTCATTTATCAAATACAACTTATTGATCAAATATAGTGTATGTGCAGTGTACATATATATTGTACATGAAATTAAAAATATTTACTGGAATATGTAAAATTGAAAATTCAGACAGTGGACAAAAATGTATACAAAATTTAAAAATAATTTATGAAAATTTATTGATGTAGATTAGGATTTTCAAATCGATTTTCAACTTCATTTATTATGAGTGTAATTAAGTTGAAGTTGAGTTAGCTAATTAAGCTTATTTTGAAGTCAAGTAATGCCTAATATCAATCCAAAAATAGATTTCATATGTACCACAAAATATCATGTACATTTATTATCATATTCATGGACAATGTAAAACTAATTTAAAATGTTAAACAAAGGACTGCTGCTCCACATGAACTATATGATTATGCATCCTGCATGCATATATGGCTAATACTAAACCCATGAATTCTCGAAAAATGAAACATATTGTTATAATTTTAGATCATGAACCATGAATAAACAAACCATTTAAGAAATTAATAATTATCCTAGTAGCTCAACATAAATACATGCATCAAAATTGAAAAATGCTCTTATATATATAATACATATAAAGTACTAAGTATCAAGCTTGCCATATATATAAATATATGCATGTGGCAATGGTTAGGTGGTTAGAAGTTTCTTATCTTTGATTCTTGAGTAAGCATTTGGATAGAGGTGAGAATGACTGCATGCTTAGCTGAAGTCCTTTTAATTTTTTTTCCCTTGCTTTTGTTCTTAATCTGTTTTTGATGAGCAAATTAATTTTACACGCATTCATCAAATTAAGAAATCAAGTATGGTTTCCGTTTTTATATTGACTTGTGACATAAAGACAGAAAACCAAAGCTGATGGAGAAAGGTTAAGAAAGTTGTTGATTGTTAATGATTTAGGCACAGAGACAAAGAGACAAGTCAATATCAAGATGCCCCCATGTATACATCTTTCAAATCAAGAATCTTTTGAACGAGTCTATGTTTCCTAATTCAAAGAATAACATTTAAGAAAGGCTTCTTTTTTTTATATATATATAATATATATAGCTAATCAAATATTGGAGAGTTTATCTAGCTGTTATATTCTTATCTTTAATACTCTAATTAAAACTTAATTGTTATCTCTTTACACTCATAAATATTTAAATGACTAATTATAAGTTCTAGAAAAATGTTTATTGATCTTATTAGCCAAAGGTTAACTAATTAATATATATATATATATATATATATATATATACAGAGAGAGAGAGGATAAATATTAGTTTTTCTTTTTCAATTGTTTGAATTAAAAAATATTTTATCTGTAATATAAAATCTCCTCTATGTGCAAAATTCATATAATTTAAATTTATCTTTCGTGTCCATCAAGGAAACATGATATATATCTATAGTTTTGAAATGACATATATTAAAACATGTGCATATTAAATCACCTTTTTTATTTTTTATTTTTATAAAAATTTGCTTGCTTGTCCATTTCTGAAATTACATTAAATTGCAGATTTTTTTAATATCGAACTAATTCATTTCATTAAATACGGATATTTAAAGTAGTGAAAAATAGAAAAATAATTTCATGTAAATTTGTAGATAATTCATGAATAATTAATTAAAAACATGATCACAAATATATATATATATATATATATATATATATTTGCTTCATAAATTAACAAATTTTTATAGATAATTAATGAAGCAGTCTAATTCTCTGGATTAAGTTCAAGTGATGAAACATTAAATCTCGTAATTTTTTAATTGGTCGATAATTTAATTTAATTTTTTTTTTTTTGACAACTATCAAATAACATTTGCATTGAGTTCAAATATGAAATCCCATTGATATATAGAATTTATGAACTTCGTCCAAAACAAATTTTTAAGTATATTTTAAAAATATTTATATAGATGGAACTCCATATTTGTTTATTTTGTAAACAAACATAATTAGTTCCCTAATTATTGTGCTTCAAGTGATCACACATCTCTCAATTTTTTTAGTGGAAATTGCCAAAAAAACCCTTTAAGTTTGTAAAATTGCCAAAAACACCCCGTTAGTTTTTGCAATCCCCAAAAAACCCCCTCCTTTTTAAAGTCTATGTTTTTTTCAAACCCCCAAACCCTCATAACGGATGTGAGCGGAGTGAGTTTCAAATTTTTTTGGACGAAAAATGCCCTTGCATGGGGAGTCGTGGGCTGCGACCATCTCGGCGATTTGAGAGGAAGTGGGGGGTTTTTCCGTAGAGGGTAACCCCGAGAGGCAATTTATTGGAGCCGTTTAATTGCTTTTTCTCAACTCACGTCTTGACTTTTTCCATTTCCAGTCGTCTCCGAAGTTGTCTCTACCGTGAAGCCTCCGTAATTGGCATTTCATCGGCTTTTTCCCTTTCCACGGTATCTCAAGGAGAAGTCCCCCACGCAACTAGTTGGCATTTCATCGGTTGCAATCTAAGGTATTGAGTATGGTTTTATGTTAGCTGCTCATTACAAAGAAAGATTTTTCGGTTTTGTTTTGTGCTTCTGTTTTTGTTGGAAGATATTGAAGTCTGCAGGGGGATTTCTCGGCTGGGGTTTTGTTAGTCTGCAAGGAGATTTCTCGGCTAGGGTTTTTGTTTTTGTTTTTGCATTTTCAGTATGTATACACTATCGAAATAGTTTTTTTCGATTGTTATGATTTGTGTAATATTTATAATGTACATTTCCCGTTTCGTTTGATATGGTTTGCGATTTTACAAATGAGGTTGACGTTTAAGAAATGAGATGTTCTGAGTTTAACATTTGTTGTCTCTGTTTAAGTATTCTCGTCTCTGTTTAACAAAATGGGTCTCTGTTTAACATTTTATATCTCCATTTAATAAGCGAGAGTTCTACCGTTTAAAACCTTATATTTCCGCTTAAACTTTTTGTCAATCTGCGAGGCTTGTGATTATGGCGGTCAACCCTAGTTAATGGGCGTTGCTATTTGACACGGTTGTGGAGACCTTAGTCGAATTGAAAGTTAACATGACCCCTCGACACTGGGAGATTATTCGAAGGACACCGTTTGCGCGTTCATTTGAGTGGAAGCCATATACCAAGAGAGGGCCCTTCTTGATTCTCTTTTTGCAAAGATACGATGGTCGCACCAATAAATTCGAGGATCGGGGAAAAGCTCGCTGAGTTTCGAGACCTCAAGATGTGGCCCTCGTTCTTGAGTACGCGTTGCGATGGCGGCGTAGTGGTCTTTCGGAAGAAGAAAACCCGGTCGCGTTCGAAGGCGGTATCTATCAAAGACCTACGAGAGACACGAGACTCCATCAAGAGCACTCGGTGCAACTTGTTCGACGGAGGGGAGAAGAAGATAATTTTGTCAAACTCGATGGTGTACCTCATGGGGGACGATCCTCTTCCCAAATACATCATCCTCGGTTCCGAGCCGGATCGTTGATTACGTCGATGATCTACCGACCCATGGGGGCGATCACGCGTGGGCGCAGGCGACGCACAAGTGGCTTATGGAGGATATTCCACAGCGGCCGCCCGAGTGCAAGATAGATGCTGCGGGAAGAAGACCAACACGAGGGTACATTAAGGGTTGCTCGGTCGCGCTTAACGTCCGGTTTCTGGTGGCCGGAGCAGGGGAAGAAAGTCCGTTTCGGCAAGATCCCAAGGATCTTTCGTGCTACGGTGAAAGTACTTCACGGAAGCAAGCGACGGTAGAAAAGCGAGCTTGTCATCGCTCGATGGAAAAGAGGTAATAAATCATGGACGATGTCTAACATAAGTCTTTAATGTTTAAACATTTTTATTTAGCGTTTAACTTTAGTATTTACCGTTTAACTATTATTCATAACCGTTTAAATATTTTTGTTCTCCGTTTAATTATATTCTATAACGTTTAAATATATAGTTTTTTTATAGTTTAAAATGAATGATCTCAGTTTGAAATTGTTTGGTTTACATATGTTAGTTTCTGAAAGTTTGGTTCCGTGAATCTTTGAAGAAGAAATATTTGTTGGCGCCAACCGGCGGATGGATGCCATTGCTCCGGAACCACTTGCTCGAAGGCGGGATGAGGAGGCGGCCCTCTATCGTGCTTGCTGGGACGCCCTGTTCTCCTACTTCCGACCCACCACGCAGCGCACGCATTCCTCGGCCCGGAGAAGCCCTCCCCTACCCGCGATTGCAACAACCCCCTACCACGACAGCGCAGTCCCCGACCATGGCAGCCCCTCCGGCCGTGGCGGCCCCACCGTGACATTAGGGCGAAGATGTCACCGCAACTCTTATGCGGGCATGCCGGATATTGATGACCGAGTTTCCTCGGCTTGTCGCTCGTGTGGGCTGGAAGGGCGTTCACAGCCGGTGCGCCATCCCTCGAAAGAACCGAGCACCCGGGACGAGCGAGGCGTCGGAATTTGACGACGGCGACATCATCGGGAAGGTCGTTCAAAGGCGGCCACATTCGAAGAGACTTGCGAAAAAGAGGAGAACAATCTGCCTCTGTCTCCACCGCCGGTGACGATGAAACAATAGCAACACCATCGGCGGTCGATCTTTCATTCTCGAGTCATCGCCGTTGATGACATGGCCATGACGGTGGAGGGACATCGTAGATGATGTGGCGGTTGCTGCGGTTGAGAAGGTCGTTGACTCTCTTCTCGATGAAATCGTCGACCGGTGGAACCAGTTTGCAGAGATGCGGCATCAAAGATGGACACAATCCACGAAGGTCGAGAACAAGTTAAGGGTGTGTCTCCCAATGATCTTTGTTATCATGGCCACGGTTGAGAAGATCGTCGAATCCGTTCTGCGTGGCAGTGGCCCGACGATCTGCATGACCCAAGCGGGACACAATCCCACCACAACAAGAACCATGTAAGGAAGTGTCTGCGGTTGATCTTTGTCGCCGTCGTCCCAGCATCGAGCCGGACACAATCCCACAACAAGAACAACAATGTAAGGATGTGTCTGCGGTTGATCTTTGTCGCCATCGTCCCCGCATCGAAGGAAGATCTTTGATGAAGACCCCGACCGAGCAGCGAGAGAGATGATCAAGGCCAATCAAAAAAATTGGACGGGAGCGGCTCGGAAAGCTTTTTATTCGAAGAAGAAGAAATGGGTTGGCTCGAGTCGTCTTAACAAATCTGACGAGGAGTTGATGAGGATCTTCCTCAGCTGCTCTATGGACGAGGTAAGTGTAACGTTTTTTATGATATTGTTTAAAGAGTTTCTTATAGTGTTTAACTATTACCTAATAGTGTTTAATACCATTATGTTATCATTTAAGTTTTTAGCCTTACCGTTTAATTATATATAATATCATGTAACAATTGATAATATCATTTAAATATTTACAATATGGTCTTCTAATATCATTATTGTTTAACCTCGACCTGCATCGTGTGGAAGAATGACCTGTCAGACTCACACGTGACGAGGTTATACACTGCTTGAGGGGAAGGAGATGGTCATTGATGATGTGGTGGACGCTTTCGTATGCATAATACAAAAGTTGCTGAGCAAAAAGCCATATCCTTACAAGAAGCGCGCCTCCATCATCGAGACCGCTTCATGTTGTTTATGTCAAGCGAGGACGACGCACATGACACAATTATGGCTATGATCGGGGATGCTTTGTCGCAACTCGCATGAAGTTCAAATTGTCATCCTCCGATAATCATGAATGGCCACTTCCATGTCGTCGTCACGGACAATGATAAACAAGAATACAGGGCGTTATTCTTCATGTCCGGGAGTGCGATAAGGACAGCGTTGGACATGGTAAGTTCTTTAATTATGTCCGATTAATATCTGTTTGGTATTTAAATCGGTATTCTAATCTCGACTTGCATATCTCGGCAGTGGAATCTATTCGACCTTTGTGTCGATATGGAGTTAGGCGAGTCGGCGACAACAAAGTACCCGCTCGTGCACGACACGAAAACCCCACGCCAAAAAAACAAGGAAGCGTCGATTGCGCCGAGTCTCGTCATCGCGGTTTATCGAGCAATGCTGTGGGGTGAGAAGTTACGGCTACATGCAGACGAGGCGTTCCTTACCTCGGATTACGGTATGTTACCCGCATACTTAAGGAGGGAGGCGTGCGTCCATGACAAAGGGGGGTCGTCACAAGCGGGTTAAATTCTGTTTTTGAATAACATGTCTTGTATATCTGACTGTCAATTTTGTTTTCAAATGTAAATCTGGACAAATTCAATTCATTGTTTTCGTGTTCGAAGAACATGACTTGTATATCTTAATGTAAATTTTGTTTGTTTTGAATTGTAAAGCGGGTTAAATTCCATTCGGTTTTATTTCATTGTTTAATTTACGTTGTGATTGTGTACATTTCACTTTCATTGTTTAAATATAGTATATATCGTTTAAACATCAGTTTTAAATATTTCAAATTACGGTGTACCCGTTTAAAATAACACTTTCTCTGTTTAAATGAATGCACTTATTGTTTAACTAAATATGGAAAGTTGCCCATCAATACACAATTCAATTCATTGTTTTTGTTTTCGAAGAACATGACTTGTATATCTCAATGTAAATTTTGTTTGTTTTTTCAATTGTAAGGCGAGGTTAAATTTCATTCGGGTTTCATTTCATTGTTTAATTTACGTTGTAGTTGTGTACATTTCCGTTTCATTGTTTAAATATACCATATATCGTTTAAACATCAGTTGAAATATTTCAAATTACAGTGTATCCGTTTAAAATAACAATGTCTCCGTGTAAATACATTCAATTCGTTATAAATACACAATGTTTCCCTGTCATCGTCGGTTTATTAACAATGCCTAGTCGGCGGCAGTTTTCATTACAAGATAAATCGATTGTGGCCGGATCCTTGGCGGTGAGCTGCGATGTAACTTCGCGGACATCAAGCGCTTGCGACTCGATCCTCTTTCGTCTAGGCCGCCCGGGTGCCTTCTAATCGCTGAGCGGTCGCAAACGAAGCTCACGATTTCCGTCTGAAGGCCTGTCATCGTCGGGTATGGGGAATATAGCTTCATTGTATGCCGGTTTGTAATTATCGGCGGTGAAAGTACCCGCTCATAAATCGATGTACGTTGGTGTGCATGCGCATTATTCTTTGCGCAAGCATGTTTTGCGAGGATACCATAAACTTGCCACCTTCGACATGAACAAGTTCGATGGCGAGATCCACGGAGTTCTCTGCATTGGTCGATCGCCCGTAGCGATCATCGACACAACGACCAACCACGAAGATTTGGTACGTCCTCAACAATGATCTCTAACCCGAATGTATGTACGGGCATAAGTAGGGTCTCCCATTTGGTCGCTTGCTCACGCCGGTTACATAACATGCGCATCGACTTGAACACTGGCAAATAAGGTTAAACAAAGAGCGGTGATGGTTAAATAATTACGTCAACATGTTTTAAACATTATTGTAATTAAATAAGCGAAATGATTAATATTTAAAAAGTCGGAAAAAGTGTAATTAAACAAAGATTGAGAATGTTTAAAAGGGTAATACTAAATGTTAAGTGTAAATCAACATTCGCAGATCCTTATGGAGTCGACCATTTTAAATCGTCGGGTAAATGAGCGAGCTTCCTTGATCAAGCATTGAGCG
>NC_052476.1:19122855-19195589 GCF_009730915.1 Dioscorea cayenensis subsp. rotundata | reverse complement strand
CCCGATATATATACACACACAGCACATACACTATATTTGACCAATAAGTTATATTTTGATAAATGACATTACATACAATTTTCACATTATCATAATCTTTTTCTCAATTTATGTTTGGTTTAATTTCTATTAAGATATAAAAATTTTATAAATTATAATGATAGTATCATAACTAAATTGCAAGAGTGCAAAAATATCAGTACCAACAAATCAACGGGCATAATCAAGTGAATTTATCCAAAGATGAATATATTTATTACATATATCTTTAATTAATGTACATAGACACGAGTAAACAAAATATTATACATATTTGACTATAAATCTAGTAGTTAGGTGCATGTTAAAATTTAACCTCCATACACATAAAAATAAGTTTCAATATAAAACATGAACAACCATTGGATTCCTTAAATTGAGGAGATTCATTATATATATATATATATATATATATATATATATATATATATATATAAGGAAACCTGTATGCCATTATTTTATGCTCACATGATTCTATTACTTTATGCATGGATTATATTGCTTTTTAATAACTAATATGACTTTCAATGAAGGTAAATTAGAACTTCATCTAAAACAAATTAATTAAGCACATTTGCAAACGTACTAGAAAGCTTATAATTAATAGATAATTATATCAACTGATCATCAAACAAAAGAACAACTTGCAAACATATATGCATGCTCTCACAAAAGCATGCAACACGTCTGCTTATTTGCAACACAACATAGATTAGTATGTATACATGCATACATACATATATATATATATATATTTGTAGCCAGCCAAGGCTATAAGGTATTAATTGGCAAACCAAGGCTCAGCTAGAGTATTTTAATTAACTCCAAAGACATTATTAGTAGTTATGTTCGTAGCAGCAGGATTAGGCCAAGTCTTAGCTTGAAGTTCGTCAATAGTTTCCTTACTCAATTGGAATGCTTTGGCAAGAAGATAATCATTAATTGGAGGTGTTGCTCCAAATAGATTATTAGCATCTATGATGGTACCAGGATTTTGGCTGTTGAATGCTACCAATGCAGTTGCATTTGATTTGCCATAATTCATGTGAAAGTGTGTAAGGCTTTTGAGGAAAACAAAAACATCACCGGCGGATAAAAACCTTCAGTAGAGTGTATCATTGGGACTAGAAGAGACAAAACCAGCGTAAATAGTGCCTTCAAGAACAACAATGACTTCGGTAGCACTGAGGATGAGTACGAGGAGGGTTAACTCCTCCAGGAGCATAGTCAATGCGAACCAAGGTAAGACCAAGAGTATTCAATCCTGGGACTTGAAATACTGATGCTGTAGATATATTAACGCCAAGAGGATTCATTGTATTAGCACGGTTGTTGAGGCCCGAGACAAAGAAATCCTCAGCTGTGACTGTTGTAGGGTTTTTGCACGCAAATCCATTCACAAACACTGCATTGCATGCATGGTTGTGTTTGTTAGTATATACACCAAGAAGAGAATATATCAACTTTAATTAATGATGCATATTGAAAAATATGGTAAAATATGAGTAAGTAATAATGCCTTGAGAAGTAAAATCAGCAACACAAAAGTCTTGTAGAGGACTTGGATCAAAAGCAAAGCAAAGAGATGAAGTTATTGCGAAGAATGCAAGAAAGATGAATTTTGAAGAGGCCATTCTTCACAACTCTCTGTTTGAATGATCAGTGAAGAGATGATGATGAGTAGTAGGGATGGAGGATTTTGGGATGGTGTTTATGGGGTTTATATAGTTCTGGAGGGATTATTTATTTATTTTATTTACTTTTTGGAAAAAGAGATAATAGCACCTTATTAAGTAATGGAACCTCTGATCTAAGTAAAAAGTTTTCTTATGAAAAGGAAAAGTCATAAAGGTTATGAGGTTTATGTTTGGTGAAATAGCTTTTCAATTATTTTTTTCATGGGCTAGGGATAATGATAAGTTAATTATTTCTTTTTTATCATCACATGGATGTTGTTGGCTTAGGTATGCGTTAAAATACATCTAATATGCTAATCTATTCTCCAATTATTGTTAGCTTAGGTAATGTAATAATAAGCTAATTATTACTATTTTTTTATCATATAGTAAGCTTAATTAATCTATTCTCCAACTGTGGTTTGAAATCGACTATGACTTCTTTGGATTAAACTCTTTAATAGTCAGTTCAAAGCATTATCGGCTTATTACAAAAATAAACTTAAACACGTAGCTTATGATGTTGATATGATGATTGCATATGTACACATAATTCGTGATGTTGATGTAGATATTACATGTGAACCATGTAATTCATGATGTTGATTTAATTAGTTATTACATGTGCATGATGGTGATCTAGTTTTTGCATAGTACACGTAACTTATGATGTTGATCTAGTTATTATATGTGTGCCATCTAATTCATGGTAGTTCTTACATGTGTACTCATAATTCAAAATGTTGATCTAGTTATTTTATGTGTACCATGTAATTCATGATGTTGATCTACTTATTACATATGTACACATTATTCACGATGTTGATCTAGTTATTATATGTGTACCACACGATATTCATGATGTTGATTTAGTTATTACATATATACACATAATTCATGATGTTAAATCTAGTTATGAGCTTAAAGTTTGTTAGCTTTTTACTTGCTATATATATAATAGATTTTATATGTATAACAAAATATCAAGTATGCTAAATTATATATATGGAAATTATCATGTACAAAGCATCTAACAACAAACTTTGTTTTAATTTATTTCTTAAAATTATTGAATAACCATTAGAGATGATAATGCATCTTATCATGACTAAATCATATATATATATATATATATATATATAGTCACTAAATATGACATCTTACCATTAGTATGCATCTACATACTGAATATGACATTTTACCAATTCAAAGCTAATTAAGTTATCAATCATATTATGAAAGGAAAAAGCTTTGTACAAATTTGATATTTATTAAAATTAAAAAAAGTTATTTCACCAAAAACACCTTAATCTTGTTGACATTTCATTTCATAAAAGAAAATCACACCATTCACCATTTCTGAATTAAACTTTTTAGCAAGAGTTGTAAACAATAGTTATTGCAACTCATACAATTATCTTTCTAGTATCTCTTACAATAACTTTAACTTTTTATTCTATGTATATAATTAAATTCATATTTTGTATTACATTATTAACAAACATGAGTATGTAATGCAGTAGTGTCAGTGAATGGGTATGTTAGATTAAATAAGAATTAATAATATGGTTGATTAAAAAAATTAAGAGATGTGTGATCACATCAAGCACAATAATTAGGGAGCTAATTATGTTTGTTTACGAAATGAACAAATATGGAGTTCCGTCTATATAAATATTTTTAAAATATACAAAAAAATTTGTTTTGGATGAAGTTCATAAATTCTATATATCAATGAGATTTCATATTTGAACTTAATGCAAATGTTATTTGATAGTTGTCTAAAAAAAATTATCAACCAATTAAAATATTACGAGATTTAATGTTTCATCACTTGAACTTAATCCAGAGAATTAGGCTGCTTCGTTAATTATCTATAAAAATTTGTTAATTTATGAAACAAATATATATATATATATATATATATATATATATATATATATATATATATATGATCATGTTTTAAATTAATTATTCATGAATTATCCACAAATTTGCCCATATATTCAATAGACTTTTCATACTATTTAAAATTCAAATTAAAGATTTGAGAGTTTTCAACCACAACACACAACTAATCAATCTCATATATATATATATATATATATATATATATATATATATATATATATATATATATATATATATATATATATATATATATGTAACTTAAACAATATTTGATTGGTTCTTGACTTGAATTAATAATCTTGAAATTATTGCATATCCTTAATTAGGTGAGAAATTAGCTCATTTGCTTTAGACTTTTATTCCCTCATTTCTATTGTTTTCTTAAAATTCATGAAAATATAGTAATTAGAAATTCAATATATATATATATATATATATATATATATAATATGGACACACACATCATTATCCGCCATTTTTATGTAAATATCGCACTGTTAATTATTTTATGATATATTCAAGGGTCACAATAAATAAATTCTTAAATAGATTGCTTTATTTGTAGATTATCAAAACATATACAATATATTTACTTTAATAAATTCCTTTAACTCTGAGGAATTTCACCATATTTTCCATCAATTAATGGATTGTCAAAAGCCACGGATGTTGTTCTTCACTTTTGAAATATGAATGTTGAGAAAATGTAAATATTGATGGTTAAGATATTTGTTATATATCATTTATGAATAGTTTTCTTAGACTTAATTTAAGTTTCATAAACTCATGCATTATAAAAAAAGATATTTAAGAAGGAATAATTAATAGTGCAAGTGCATATCCTGAAGATCTGTATTCTATGAAATTACATTTTATGAAATGATCGAAAGTCTTCAAGATTAATTATATAAATTACTAAAGAAGTTTTCCAATTTTTAATGTGATTTTAATAATTATTTAACTTAAGCATGATAAATAGTAAGAATTGAACCGAAGTTTCCATGAAAATTTTTTCTTTTTTCACTACTTTAAATATCAGTATTTAATGAAATGAATTAGTTCGAGATTAAAAAATCTCCAATTTAATATAATTTCAGACCTGGACAAGCAAGCAAATTTTTATAAAAAAAAATTGAAAAAAAACGTGAATTAATATGCACATGTTTTAATATGTGTTATTTAAAATTAAAACTATAGATATATATAATGTTTCCTTGATGGACACGAAAGATAAATTTATTTATATGAATTTTGCACTTAGAGGAGATTTTATGTTACAGATAAAATATCTTTTAGTGTAAATAATAGAAAAAGAAAAACTAATATTCATCCTCTATATATATATATATATTAATTAGTTAACCTTTGGCTAATTAGATCAATAAACATTTTTGTAGAACTTATAATTGGTAATTTAGTCATTAAATCTTTATAAGTGCATAGAGATGACGATTAAGTTTTAATCAATGTTGTCAGACCCGGACCGGCCCGGCCGGTTCAACCGGAAAAACCGGGAACCGGCCATGTGGCCGGCCCGGGTATACCCCATTGACCCGGGTATTAAAAAACCCGGTGTTAACCCGGTGACCCGGGCGGTTCAACCGGGAACCGGTTGACCCGCCCGGGTCAATCGGGTCACAATGTTTAATTTTTTTTTTTACAATATTTAATAATTTATTATTATTTTCACATTAAAAACCACAAAATCATGTATATTTATTAATATTAATTTATAATTTATAATCAATAAATAGAATAACAATATATATATATATACCAACAAAAATTAACATTTAAAAATAAAATATATTAATGTATTATGTAAATACTTTCTAAAAATTTAATTTATTAAGAAAATAAAACAATAAATGAGTGTAATTTTATTATAAAAATATAAAATTAAATATTTTAATTAAATAAAAAATATAAGAAAATTTAAAACAAAATTAAAACTCAATTGAGATATAAGAATTAGTGAATTAAATTTCTTATTTATTTTAACAAAATCAACCAATAAACAAATAAATAAATAAATAACACCGAGAGAAGTTCGATAATTATATATTAATATATTAAATTTGTAAATATTTAAAAAATGTAAAAATAAATGACAAAATTAGAAAACTCTACTGGTCATTTATCAATTTAAATATCAAATTTGAGTAGGTTTTTATAATATAATTATGGATTTAATATTATATTTGCTTATTATTAATTATTATAATATTTTTTTATATTTAATTATTGACCCCGGTTCAATCCCGGTTCGACCCGGTTGAACCCATTGACCCCTGACCCCTGGCCTTAACCGGGTCATTGTCCGGGCCGGGTCTGACAACCTTGGTTTTAATTAGAGTATTAAAGATAAGAATATAACAACTAGCTAGATAAACTCTCCTCCAATATTTAATTAGATATATATATATATATATATATATATGTTATATAAAAAGAAAAAGAGCCTAAAATATTTCTCTTTCAAACTTATGTGGCGTTTGGTTAGATGTATTTCTGAATGCAGTGGATTTGGATTTGTAAAGCCTTGTATTCAGAAATACAGCATAGTTAAATTCAATGTTTGGTTGGCTGTATTTGGAAATCCTGGATTATAGAATTATGTGTTTGGTTGGAAGGTTTTATAAATCTGGATTTGAAAAACTTGTGTTTGGTTTGATGTATTTTGAAAATGTGAAAACGCTTGGTAAGATTACCCCATAGTTGGTTATTAGGCACATTATAAATTTATTTTCTTTATTATCTATTTTATATATGCTAAATAAATAAATAAATAATAAATTTATTTATTTATTATTTATAATGTGCTTAATATAGTTATTTTATTTATTTATTTTTTTTGTTATCATACCTTTGATGTGGTTTATTATGAATACCAAACTTTAGCTAGCCATGATTGATTAATTCCCACATAAAAAAGAGAAAACATGATGGGATGCAAAGGTACTTAGATTATGAAGAAAATGAAATCAAATAGAAAACTTCAAAGACTTCTTGAATCTCTAATTTAATCCAAAAAATAATAATAATATTCGGATAGCACCACAAATAATAATAAGGGTGATGAAATATCAACCCTAATCTTTTAACATAAGATTAGAACAATAAAATCTGATCTCTGGAGCAACACCATATTTCCAGTCTATATATATATATATATATATAGGATTTGCCAATTGCAACAACATATTGCCAATCTATATAGGCGATGATCACACAGATGAAGATGCATTCAAGGTATAATAACTAGCTAGTTTCTTCATAGTTTCATAAAGAAAGTATAATGATGTATAAAACTCTAAGCTTTTAACATACATGAGAAAAGAGAGTCAGATCTCTTGAATGGATCAAACTCGGGTCTAACGGAAGGCCGGACCTGTCGGATTGTGAAAGATGAGAAAAAGAAGAAATTTTTGCCGGCTGAAAAGGATGGTGAGGGATGAAAGGAAGGAAAGTGGTGAGGATGAGATCCTCTCACCCTATCAGATGACTTGTGAAGCCTTCACTTGATTGACCACGTGCAGACTTCTAAAGTAATGGAGTTGGTTATATAACCATTTTGGTAGACAAATGAAATCCCTCATATGTGGGATTTGGAAAGTGAATCACTTTTGAAATCCAAGCAAACAAACAAAGGATTTGAGAATTTCCGAGATTTACAAATCTTATGTCATTGGAATCCAGGCAAACGAATAGACTCGTTCAAAAGATTCTTGATATGAAAGGTGTATATATCAGACCATGTTGATATTGACTTTGTCTATTTCTGTGTGTGCCTAAATCACGAACAATATTATATGCGTACCTCCTAATTCGTGATAGTTTTTACATGTGTACACATAATTCTCGATATTGATCTAGTTATTTTATGTGTACCATGTAATTCATGATGTTGATCTACTTATTACATGTGTACTCATAATTTATAATGTTAATGTAGTTATTATATGCATACCATTTAATTCACAATGGTGATTTAGTTATTACATTTATACACATAATTCATGATAGTTCTTACATGTGTACACATAATTCACGATGTTAATCTAGTTTTTTTTATGTGTACCATATAATTCATGATGTTGATCTAATTATTATATGTTTACACATAATTCATGATGTTGATCTAGCTATTATATGTATGTAATTTATGATGTTGATTTATTTATTACACGTACACCATGTAATTTATGATGTTGATCTAGTTATGAGCTTAAAGTTTGTCAGCTTTGCATTTGCCATATATATATATATATATATATATATATATATATACAATAGATTTTATATGTATAATAATAAAAAATCAAATACACTAAATTCTATACATGTACATATAAAGCATCTACCAGCAAACTTTTTTTTAATTTATTCTTTATTTTTATTGAATAACCACTAAAGCTAATGATGTGTTTTATCATGACTAAATCAAATAGTTATAACAAATAAATACATGTGTCAGATTTTTAAAAGCATGAAAAATTATACCCTAACTTATGTATTTATATTTATAGTAACTAAATATGGCATCTTACCATTAATATGCATCTACAAACTGAATATGACATTTACCATTTCAAATAAGTCTCTTAATTAATTAAGTTGTTTAAGTTATCAACCATATCATGAAATGGAAAAGCTTTGTATATATTTGATATTTTATAAAATTGAAAAGCTACTTGACCAAAACCATGTGAACTTTGTTGACTTTTTGTTTTATAAAAGACAAAAATCACACTACTCATCATCTCTTAATTAATCTTTTAAGTAAGAGTTGTAAACAATGGCTATTACAACTCATACAATCATCTTTCTTGTATTTCTTACAATAACTTCATCTTTCTATTATAGGTATATAATTAAATTCTATTTTATATTACATTATTAGGGTTGATTTTTGGATAGTTCACCCAACTTTGCTCATTTTTCAATTTGGTCACCGTACTTCAATTTGTATCAAATCAATTATTCAACTTTAATTTTATTTCATCGGTAGTCACCCAGAGAAATCCAGCCCCCAATTAGTGACTTGGCCATCGGAGACTTCTAGTCATCCTCACCAGGTCATGTCATATGTCTCAAGTGGCACAATGACTCAGCAACTTATGCCTTGTCAACAAAAAAGATGCCACGTTGGCATCTTCTTCTCTAGGTAACTATCGGCTACCACCGCCAGGATTGTTGCACTGGAGATCGTAATCATCCAAAAGCTTAGAAACATCAGCCATGGTCCCAACCCCGATCAAAGAGATTGAGGGATTAGAAAAGAAGTCGCTAAGGATACGGGAAATAGAATCCATGTGTTGAAGCTCAAGAATGTGGCACTAGTTTGAGAAGTAGAGCTGGAGAGAGGCGACCAAGTTGGAGGAGCCGGTGGTGAAGTTGGGGCGCCATTCACAGTCGAGGCCGACGATTAGGGTTTGGAGATTATGAAGGTTGGGGATCATGGATCGGAGCTAGGCGGCGGTGGGGAAGCCAGAGGAGGTCACTGTTATCATAATGACTTCGCCAGCGAAGTCTATTTTATGGACAGTGGTGGCCGACAGAGAGAGCCTACGAGTTCCTGTCCACATTGTGCTTCGATGAACTAAAAAAGAACTTGAGAATGAGGCACTTTTTTTATAAGCAGAGCTAAAGAGTGGCGACTAGGTTGGAGGAGCTGGTGGTGAAGTTGTGGAGCCTTTCACAGTCAAGACCGACGATCAGAGTTTGGAGATTGTGAAGGTTGGGGATTCGGGATCGGAGCCAGGTAGTGGTGAAGGAGTAGGAGGAGGTCATCGTTGTCACGATGACTTCGCCGGTGAAGTCGATTTCAAGATGGTGGTAGCTGGTAGAGAAGGCCTGCGAATTCCTGCCACATTCTTCGATGAACCTAAAAAGAAAGGTTGAGGGTTTGTTTTATTCTCAAGTTACTCAGAGAAGAAGATGCCAATATGGCATCTTACTTATTGACAAGGCATAAGTTGCTGAGTCAATGTGCCACTTGAGATGATGAGTGTGCATTGCTCACGTATTACATATCTATTTGTACACTCATTTGGCATGCATTAGAACCATAATGTGTAATTTGATGCTAAATATCGTGTGTTTTGTATTAACAGGCTTAGGGCAATTCTTAAAGGTGAGGAAGGTCCAAAATAAGGAATTTAGACCGAAAACGATGAAGTTGGAGCTCTCTCGATATCATTAGAACAAGGACAAGGTAAAATGGGTGGCTTACGGGCAGCTTACGGTCAGCCTTACGGCCGTAAGTATAGTCTAAAAGAAACAAATAGAGAAGCTTATGGTCCAGCGCTTACGACCTTAAGCTGGACCGTAACATATTCAGAAGACCTTACAAATGAAGTTTACGGCAATAAACGTTCTTGTAAGGCTCGTAACTATCTTCCCCAACTCTCTTACAGCCTAGCCCTTACAACCGTAATCAGCCTGTAAGCAGTCATGTATAAATAGAACTTAAAAGGATTTAAAGGGTATCATCTATTCTATCTCTCTATTCTTTGGGGGAGATCCTCAGAGGTAAGATTGAGGAAGAAAAGGGTTGAATCTCCAGCACCTTGGGCAAGATTTGGAGAGGGATTTGAGCCGGCATTCAAAGGGATTGGAGAGATAGAATAGATCATCTTGGAGGAGAGGAGTGTGTGGAACCCTCCCTATGGACATATACATGCTCACAAGGTCTCTGGACTATACTTATGGCCGTAAGGCTTACCGTAAGGTGCCCATAAGCCACCCAATTTACCTTGTCCTTGTTCTAATGATGCCGAGAGAGATCCAACTTCATCGTTTTTGATCTAGATTGCTTCTTTTGGATCTCCCTCACCTTTAAGCACTACCCTAAGACTGTTAATGCAAAACACATGATATTTAGCATCAAATTCCAATTTATGGTTCTATTGCATGCTGAATGAGTGTATAAATAGTTATGAAATACATGAACAATGTACACTCATCAAATTCTCCCACCATTAAGCTTTTGCTTGTTCTCAAGCAAAATAGAACATTACAAACCAAGTGGAAGAAGTGTGCAACATAGTTTACTAGAGAATTTAGGAGTTTCACAAGTACTTCGGATTTCCACAACAGTGGAATGCTAAAAATTTCAAGTTCCAGAAATAGTGCACATTCTATTCAAGATTATCATTACGTGTCTGTGTGTTACAACTTTCTACTTCACTTCTTTCGACCTAGGGGACTTCCAAAACCAAATAACCACAAAAATCACTTCTCATCTACGAGGTGGTAGCTTCACACATCTCCCAAGGTAGCCATTTCAAGTGAACGTTCAATAGGAAGCTTTCACACTTACAAGAGAGATAGCTCTTTCTGCATCTTTTACCAACAAAGTTACGGTAGCTTTCACTCACCTATAGAGTTAGCTCTTCCTCCCGTTAGGGCATACATAGTATCTGACTTATCGATAATAGCTTCACACTTCTAATAGGGGTAGCTCTTTTCGTTTCTCAATTATTTTTTCGCTCTCTTTTTAAAACAAATTATTTCAAATTTGTAAAAATTTTCTTCACAAGAAGTACAATGAATAAAACTAAAGGAAGTCAAATATAGTCTAAGTTGCTACAATAGAAAAGTTATGTGCTCTAATTAAGCAAATCATCAAGAATAGCATGCACACTAGAAAAAATATAACTCAAAATAGAACAAGCTCACAAGTGCCCACCCTAATACTAAGAAACTCCTCTACCTTTCAAATGCACCATAATAAGTGACAACTTGGCAAGTAATAGAGTTAACAATGAAACTTAAATTTCTCCCCCACACTTAAATCATACATAATCCTCAATGTGTGTAAAAGAGGAACATAAAAGGCAATGCAAATAATATTAGGAAGGTAGTGGAATACGATTACTTCCTCAGTTCAAATTTGTAAAATCATTGAAGCTTGGAACCGGCCTAGTTTGTCCATTGTTGTGCCCTAATAATGTGGAGGTCAAGAATTGACCGCGTGAGAATCCCCTTAATAATTAAGGATGGTGGGTGTTACAAATAAGTCCTGAAAGGTGTAAAGGAAGAACATTAAAGCTCAACAAAAATAAAATCAACAAAATAGAAAATAACAATCCACAAAAACTCTCAAGATATATAAGTACAAACTAGGCAAGGCCAACCCTTGCTAATAATGAATACAAAGTCTGAAATAAAAATACAAAATAGAAATAAAAATCACTACTCGGCTACGTCTGAAGGAGCATAATTGGTCGGTGGTTGCGGTGAAGGAGAAGGAGTCAGCTCAGGGAGAGCGGTAGCTGGAGGAGGGACCTACCTCGAAAGAATATCCAAGCCACGAAAAAAGTCGGACTCGAGTTATGCCTGGGTTGCCATAATGGTTTACTATCCCTCCTACAGCTGCAGTACAGTGGTCTGCAGTTCTTGCATATCTGATCGGCGTCGTGGAGGAGCTGCTCTACTGGAAGGACCAGCTAGCTCAGTGGCAGATGGAAGGGATGAGTCACTATGGGACTCATCGTCTAACTCCTCATACCTCTGATCAATCGCATGATGTAGGGCCCAGCGAAGATCACAACCAAGCGTACATGTCGGCGCTGGTGCGCAATAAAGTTTGCCAGCATGTAGTCCAGGTGGATGGACGACACTCAATCATGCTGTAAAGGAATAACAGCTCATGTCATCCCACCACTCCAATGCTGTCTGCTCGACCTGCTAAGGAACAAGCAATGATAGTATGTACATACCTGTGAGCCGGTTGCATCAAAAATGAGGCCTTATTAAGGCCTGGCTCATAGCTCCTCCCTCTGCTCAAGTGCTGCCAAACTTCCTTGGCCATGGCGTTGGGAGGGAAATCAATGAGCAGTTGCTCATACTGCGAGTGCTAGTGAACTCTGTGTCATAAATCCCCGACTGTAGAGCAAACTCGGTGTACAAGAGGCTCCGATGTTTCCCAAATAGCTGAAATCGGATGGAGCCTCCCCAATGGAAATCAACTAATGCCCGATCCAGC
Source organism: Dioscorea cayenensis subsp. rotundata (assembly GCF_009730915.1). NCBI lineage: Eukaryota > Viridiplantae > Streptophyta > Magnoliopsida > Dioscoreales > Dioscoreaceae > Dioscorea > Dioscorea cayenensis. The sequence continues at coordinate 19,182,971 of NC_052476.1, read as the reverse complement.
TAAAAGGTGCTCAGAACCTCCAATGTAGTGTCCCACAACACCAACTCCTCGGACGTGAACGCTTGGTGCCAATCACCATTCCATAGAATCACCCATACTTCTTCCTCAAGCCCCATCTGGGCCAAAATGGTCCAATCCACCATACGGGATTGGCCAAACCACTTCGTCCTCAACCGGCTGAAGCACTCTCAGAAGTGAACTTCTGTAAAGGTGGGGGCTGAGGGAACTGGGGGAGTCGATGTCTTCTCCACGGTGGTTGTGCCCGAAGTCAACGCCTCAGATCTCTTCCTCTTGCCCGTCCTTGAAGCTGTTCTCTCTGCCTCTTGCCCGTCCCAACGAAAATACAAAGTTTAGAATACAAAAATATGGGATTTGAATACAGCAACAGAGCTTACGGCCTGCTTACAGGAAGACTTACAGCCATAAATCTCGAGGAAAGTCACCTTCACGGTGACCTTACAGCCGTATACCACAGACCCAGGTCATAAGAACCCCTCCATTAAAATGGATCTCAAAAATTTACAATATTTGATTCTAAACTAACAATCAAGCAATGCTACACAATATACATTGATTCTCATGCATAAAGATCAAATAATCTGCTCAAAAATTATGAATTACCTTTGAGACAAAGAGACAATGAGAGAACCAGATGCTAAGAAGCTCAAAAATTGGTTCAATCCAGCTTGAAAATACTCAAAAATAGAAGAACACCGAGGGAAGAAAATGGGAGGAGATACGAGCGTTGGAAACCAAGAATCCAGTAAAAATTAATTAGGAATGAAGATTAAAGGTCAACGACGGCGCTTAAACCCTAGGTGCGTACAGGCAGCTTACCGGTGTAAGATGTGACCATAAGTCTCTCTGAATGAATAATTATGGAGCCGTTACGGCCGTAAGACCTACCCAGCAAGGGTACATCTCCTTTACAACTTAGGTTACGACCGTAAGATGCCTAGCACTGTAGTCTGTAAGGTTTTTTGTCTTGCTCTTACTGTCAGACTTACGGGCATAAGACACCCGTAAAGAACTTAGGCTGAACTCGCTAGATGGTTATGGGCTATAAGGGTTTAAGATATAGCCGTAAAGTGCTCTGGATGAACCTTACGGCGTGACTTACGGGCGTAAGTAGCCCATAAGTGACCTTTGAACTGTGCTCTCTAGAACTTACGGCCCGTAAATACACTAATAAGTCTCTCTAGTTTCCCGTAAGAGTCCTGGAAAAATTGAGTAGAGTTTTTCTACAATTAAGCTCAAATATATATATGAACTGGGAAGTACAAAAATGAGTGTCTATGGTCATGAGTATCTAAACACATGAAAATCACGACAAGCCAAGTAGTTTATTGCAAACTCAAAGAAAATAACAAAACTACAACTAAAGACTCAAACTCAAGTAAATATAAAAAATCTTCCTTGGGTTGCCTCCCAAGAAACGCTTATTTAATGTTACGAGCTTGATTACCTGTAACAGGCAATCATGGAGGCTCAAAATAGAAGCACTCCTCATGACCCCAATCAACATCTCTGCAATAATGCCCAAGCGTCAAATTGGAGAAAATAGGGAACTTACTGATGTAGTGGACAGACTCGGAAGTTACCTCTTTGGGCTAAGGTTTTCTCTTACCTTCCTTAGGGGAAGTAACCTCTCACCATTGCTTCTTTCGTGTGGTTTCCTAGACAATGGTAGATGTAAACAACGGGATGGCATCTTCAAAATGAGGGTCAGCCAATGAATCCTCGAAAGGCTTCTTGTGCATCATTTTCTGTATACATTCATCCACAAGTGAGTCAGTTCCATCCAGAAAATAACAAGTGTCATTGAAAGTAGAAGGGTATTTCATTGCATCTAATAAAGAGAAAATGACTTCCTCATCTCCAACCTTAAGTGTCATTTTACCGTTACTAACATCAATGAGGGCTTAGGAAGTGGCTAGGAATGGCCTACCAAGTATGAGGGGCACTTCAACATCCTCGTCTACATCTAGAATTACAAAATCTATTGGAAAAATGAACTTGTCAATCTTAACCAAAATGTCTTCTATGATTCACTTAGGATATCTAATGGAGCGGTCCGCTAGTTGCAATGTAATCTTAGTCAGTTTAAGGTCAAATAGTCCCAATTTCCTAAACATGGTGTATGGCATTATATTAATGCTAGCTCCTATATCTGCTAGGGCTTTTTCATCAACCAAATCACCAATGTTGTAAGGAATAGTAAAACTCCCTAGATCTTTTTTTCTTCCTCTGTAGTCGGTTTTGAAGCAAGCCGAACTCCCTTAGCTCAATGTCACTGTCGATACCTCCTCAAGTTTCTGATTATTTGTTTATAAACCCTTGAGAAACTTAGTGTACTTTGGCATTTGGGACAAGGCTTCCACAAATGGTACATTGATGTGTAATTGCTTCAACAAGTCCAAAAATCTCTTGAATTACTAGTCTGTGCAGTTATTCTTCAACCTTGAAGGATGAGGCGGGGAATGTACTCTTTCACTACCAGTGGTGCTTTCTTCCCATCAATTGGCATATGTTCTATACCTTGTCGGACCTTCGACAACCTCAATTCCTGGCCTATTTTCCTTGTCCATCACCTTCTCACTACTCATCCCTAACTCTTTACCACTCTGAAGAGTGATTTCCTTGAGATGCTCATGGGGATTGGCTTCAGTTTTACTCGATAGACTTCCTTGAGGTCGCTAAGATAACAATTTAGCAATCTGTCCCACTTGGTTGTCCAAGTTCTGAAAAGGAGCCTGTTGGTTTCTCAATGATTCCTCTATGCCCTGAAACCTATTATCTGACTATTGGAACTTGATGTCTGTACTTTGAATAAACCGAGTAAGCACTTCCTCCAATGTGAGTCTCTTGTCATTCTGTTAGTGAGAAGGAAACCCTGGTGAAGATTTCTTCTATTGTTCTTGACCTCCCCAAGAGAAATTAGGGTGATTCCACCATGAAGAGTTATATGTGCCACTGTAGGGATTCCCTTGTTGTCTAGGGCACTACCAATCAAATCCACTTATTTAACAGGTTCATGCGCCGTCCCTACAATGGAACAGTCTGAGGGAGCATGTCCTACCCCACAAGTATCACAAGCCATGCCTATAGCTGATTTTTGAGTAAACAAACTGTCAATCTTCCTACTCAATGCCTCCACTTGGGTTGCTAATGCGGTAACCTCACTGACTTCAATTATCCCAGCTGGTTTGGCAACTGATTTGCCTCTTGAATTCCACTGATAATTGTTCATGGCTATTTCTTCAATTAACTATTTGGCCACCTCCGAGGTCTTACTGCCAAGTGATCCTCCTACTATCGAATCAATGAGCTGCCATGTACTCTAATTGAGGCCTTAATGAAATATTTGAACTTCCATCCATTTAGGGAGATTGTAATGTGGACATTTCCTCAACAAATATTTAAGCCTCTCCCACGCCTTAAATAATGATTTAGTGTCCAACTGGGCATATGTTGTAATCTCTTGAAGCAACTTGGTCGTTCTCCATGGAGGGAAATACTGACCCAAGAATGCTTCGATACGCTGCTCCCACATAGTGATAGATACTCGAGGAAGGGCTTGGAGCCACTGCTTGGCTCTCCCCTTCAATGAGAATGGAAATAAGTGGAGTCTAATTGCATCGTCAGAAATGTTGTTGATCTTGAGCATGTCATAAACTTCAAGGAATCCACCTATGTGACCATTGGGATCCTCAACCGGTAGCCCATGGAACTGAACTGAATTTTGTACCATCTGTACAAAAGCATGCTTCAACTCAAAATTATTTTCAGTAACTGGTGGGCATATTATGCTTGATTGAGAATCTTTAAGAGTGGGACAAACATAATTAGGAAGAGTTCGGTGTCTATTCCCTTGATCTGCCATATTATTCAACCGCTCTTTGTCAACACTCACTATCAAAGATCCTATCTCGTTTAGTAGAGCTATTCTCAATCTAGTTCTAATCACTCTCTCTCTACACTGCTCTCATCTTCTACCAGTCTTAAAGCTTTACCCTTTAGTGGCATACACTAAAATCAAGCAAAAGAAAAACAATCAGAAATCAATCGAAAAGAAAAAGAATATAAACAAATAAGAAAAAAAAATGGCTAAAGTGACAAATATTCAAGTGTTCCTAATATCACTAATCCTTCCACAATAATGGCGCCAAAACCTTGATAGAGACGCACACAAGTGTATGTGCCGATTGCAGAATAAAGTGTGTTTGAAGTGCGGAGTGTTGGTCCACAGGGAAGGAGGTGAATACTAGTAATAACTCTAAATTCAAAAATTAGCCTAAAAAGTGAAGTGTTTGTGTGTGAACAAGAATAAAAGAAAACAAAAAATACGGGAAATAATGGGGGGAAAATCAAGGAAAAAAGCGATGTCCGGGCATAGTGTCCCTTTGGGTTATTAAGTACAGGACAATGATCATCTAAATATGAAATCCTATATGAACCGATGGATTTTCAGAATAATACTAAGGGTGATTTCTCAGACAAAGAGTAACTGAATAGGCGCAGAACTGATATAGACATCCACATAATTACATTAACACTCTATGAAACCTTAGTGTGAGCTAATGACAATCTCTTTAGTAGATAATCTCACCCAAAGAGAAAGATTACCTCTAATCCGAATACAGAGCAGAAATGTGATTTCTCCTAAAATCCACTCCACATAATTGCAAAGAGCACGGAGATTGTCAGCAACTCACTCGGGAGATTTGAGGGAGACGAAGTCTCCAAAGTACCATATACCCAGGTTTACTCACAATTCCCTCTAATCACGGCATGTCTATGCTAGGTGGATATCTCTACTCGTCATGTAGCACATCAAACATGATAGCTAGGGATTACACCTCCTTAGAAACCAAGAATTTAAACACGCAATTAGATTCAAGTAGATATGATTGCAACTATGAAATCAATTAAAGCATCAAAGATCCAACAACCAAAAGTCATAAAAATAAACCCTAGAGTTCAACTACACCCAAACATCTACAAATTAGCCCTCCATTAATGAAGGGAAAGCATTCAAGATACAAAGAATAGGAGTAAACACAAAATCCATTAAACCCCCCTTGTTAATCCATAGGATGGAGAGTCATCGAGGTAGCTTCCACGCATGCTGCCAAGATGAGCTTGACGTCTACGATCTCAAATCCCCTTGAATACCGAGTTAAATCCCTCTCCAAATATTTTCTAAGGTGGTAGAGATTCATCTATTTTCTTCCTTAATCTCGCCTCCAAGAATTGCCTCAAAAGAATAGAGAGATAGAATAGATGATGCCAAGAAATTCTCTTAAGTTCTATTTATACTCGACTGCTTACGGACTGCTTACGCGCTTAAGGACTAGGTCGTAAGGGAGTTGGGGAAGATTATCGTGAGCCTTACCGGATGACTTACGGTCGCAAGCCCCATCTATAAGGTCTTCTAATTTCGTTATGGCCTCGCTTACGGCCATAAACACTAGACTGTAAGCATCACTATTCTACTTCTCGCGACTGCCCTTACAAGCGTACACTATGGTCGTAAGCTCCTCTAAAAGGTCCTCTGAATTGACTCTGAATCTTCCTTATGGGTATAAGCATGCCCGCAAGGTCATCTGGACTATACTTACGGTCGTAAGGCTGACTGTAAGCTGCCCGTAAGCCACCCAGTTTATCTTGTCCTTGTTCTAATGATGCCGAGAGAGCTCCAACGTCAGCGTTTTTGGTCTAAATTGCTTCTTTTGGATCTCCCTCGCCTTTAAGTTCTACCTTAAGCCTGTTAATGCAAAACACACGATATTTAGCATCGAAATCCACATTATGGCTCTAATCCATACCAAATAAGTGTACAAATAGTTATAAAATACATGAACAATGTATACTCATCAATCTTTGATGCTCTAATTAATTTGATATTTGCAATCATATCTATTTGAATCTAATTACGTGTTTGACTACTTGGTTGCTAACAAGGCGAAAGCCCTAACTATCATATTTGATGTGCTACGTGACGAATAAAAATACCCACCTAGCATAGACATGCCGTGATAAGAGGGAATTGTGACTAAACCTGGGTATATGGTACTTTGGAGACTTTGTCTCCCTCGATTCTCCCGAGTTAGTTGTTGGCAATCTCCGCTCTTTTAGCAATCATGTGGATTGGATTTTAGGAAAAATCACATTTCTGCTCTGTATTTGGATTAGGAATAATCTCTCTCTTTGGGGGGAGATTATCTACTTAAGAGATTGTCATTAGCTCATAGTGAGGTTTCATAGAGTGTTAATGCGATTGTATGGATGTTTGTATCAGTTTTGCACCTATTCTGTTAATCTTCACCTGAGAAATCGGGGTTTGGTACAATTTTAAAAACCTCTCGGTTCAAATAGGATTGCATGTTTAGACAACCATTGTCCTATACTCAATAACCCTAAAGGGATGCTATGCTTGGACATCGCTTTCTTCCTTAATTTTCCTCCTACTATTTCCCGAATTTTCTTGTTTTTGCTTTCGCTTGTTCACACACAAACACTTCACTATTCATGCTATTCTTCGGATTTAGAGTTATTACTAGTACTCACTTTCTTTCATGTAGACCGACACTCTGCATTTAGGACACACCTCTTGTGTACGTGTACGCAAGTACACGGGTATCAAAGTAATAAAGTACCAAACGAGTCAGGTAGTCGAATCTATAGGGAAAGGAAGTATTAGTAATAACTACTTCTAAGTTATCTAGTTGAAATCAAGAATATGATGAAATGAACTAAATAACGAGAAGTATGAATATCACAAGCAAATATGGAAGAGTAGAAATTAGAGAAGTATTAATCAATGAAGATGAGGTACCCAGGCAATGCTCCCCTAGGATCTAACATGAAACACGAGATTTACAAGTGTTTTTAAACTGAGTTAATCAAGTCGAGGCAATCCAAGAATAATCGGCCCCTACCTCTAGATCATCGAAACTAGTCCCCTACGAGGTCCCGGTGGAGAAATTGCTCAATCTCAACACCTCACACTACATATAACCGCAATAGACTCTAGGGATTCCTAAGAGTATATCTGATTCCTAAGGATAGACCTAATTCTACCTCTTAGTGAAAGATCCCTAACCCCCTACAAGGTCCCGGTGCATAAATCTCTCAATCTCATACCTCACACCAAATATGGTTGCATAAAGCTTAGGGAATACGGAGATAGAATGTACTAGTCGAAGGGGAAAGAGGGCACTCTACTATCTCATGACTCATACTCTCAACCCTCTTCAATCTTGAGGTTCTAGCCCTAATAGAGACATCTCTCTTACCAAGGCAAACAACTCATGCAAACCAATCAACCACAAGATCAATACGGAAAGCAAGCAATAAGAAAGCAAGATTGAAACTCAATTAAATTCAGATTTAATAGAAAACACAAAGTAAATCAATACAAGAATAAGATCCTAGGGTTCACATGCCCAAATACCTACCAGGAATTAGCCCGCCATGAGGCAAATTACAAAACAAATAATGCAATGTAAATCAATAAAAACCATGGAATAAAACCCCCTTGATTTCATGATGATGGCCTTGATGGGTCGTTCAACATCTTGAATAATTCCTCTCTGAAGCTAGGTCACCGATGGCTTCCTTAATACTATGATGAAGAAGGAATCTATCAAAGTTGGTGAAGAACACCCCCCAAATTCGCCAAAGACCTCCTCTCCAAGCCTTAGCCCACTTCGCCTTTCAAAAGCCGTCAAAAAGTCTCCAAAGAATAGGGCAAAATGGCTATTTATACTCAAAACCCATGTCTGTCACATGCCTCCATGCAACTGTGTGAGCCTCCATGCGCCTGTGTAGGCTGTAGAATTGCCCACACGACTAAGTGAAAATTTCACCCTGTCACATAAATAGTATTTTGCTATAGTATTACCGTAGTGTTTTGCTACAGTGTACTGCTGTGTAAATACTCTTCTCTTGAGGCCACATAGACGGGCACACGTCCGAGTGATAGGTTATGAGGCTTCTCGTTATTTAATCATCATAAGAAGGCTCTTAAATTCTTCACATAAGTCTAGACATGGGAGTATGACTGTTTTTGTGTCCATCCAACTCACAATCTAGCTTAAATTCTCTTGGAAGTTGGCGCATACCCCCATGTGTATAAGCTCTTCTTGTGTGTTGATCCTTATGTTGCACAAAAACTACCAAAAGGTGCCTTTATAACCTATCTTTGCTTTATTTTCTTTTCTCAAGGCCTTCACAACCTATTTGTACAAAAGAATACCAAATACAATTTATGAGACATAAAACATGATAAAAATGATGCTCAATGTATGTAAAACATATAAAGAAATATGTTTACTCAAGCACTTATCAATTTACAAACATTTTATTATGCGATCGGCATGTACACTTGCATCCTTATCAGTTCTTAACTTGAATTAATAATCTTGAAATATTGTCCTTAATTAGGTGAAAAATTAGCTCATTTGCTTAAAACTTTTACCAATGACTTTTATTCCCCTCCTTTTGATAAAACATAAGTATGCAATCCTATTTCCAAAAATAATAGCCCTAGTGAAGAATGAGAGTGAAGAATGAGAGTACTAGTAATAGCCCTAGTTCCAAAAATTAGCCTAACTATTAAAGTAATATGAGTGAGCAAAAGAGAATAAAAGAAAAAAAAATATAGAAATAAAATAAAAGAGAAATTAAGGAAAGATACGATGTCCAAGCATAGGATCCATCTAGGGTTATGAACTGAAGGACAAAGGCTATCTGTGTATGCAATCCTATTTGAACCGAAAGGTTTCCAGAATGATACTCAACCCTCCTTTCGATGGTCAAGAATAACTGAATCAGTACAAAGCTGATACAGGCATCCACACAATCACATTAACACTCTATGAAACCTCATCGTGAGCTAATGGCAATCTCTTGAGTAGATAATCTCTCTCATTAAGAGAGATTACCCCTAATCCGAATACAGAGTAAAAATGTTATTTCTCCTAAAATCTACTCTACATGATTGCAAAGAGTGGCTTACTCACAATTCTCTCTAATCACGACGTATCTATGCTAGATGAGTATTTCTACTCATTACAAAGCACATCAAATATGATAACTAAGGCTTTCGCCTCGTTAGCGATCAGGCATTCAAACACGTAATTAGATTCAAATAGCATGGATTGCAATAAAAAAACAAATAAATCACATAAATCTAACAACCAATGTCAAAAAGTAAACCCTAAAGTTCAAATATGCCCAAACATCTAACTAATTAGCCCTACATTAATGGAGGAAAAGTGACACGTCCGAATATGCGTGTATGTACCGCAAGTGCACGGGTGTCGAAGTAATAATTACCCCGGTGAGTGGGTAGTCGAATCCACAGGGAACAGGGCTACTAGTACTAACTTCTTCTACGCTTTCTAACCTAATGATAAATGGAAAGGTGTGGTGATCTAATGTGCGAAGAAGTGAATACGGGAGCGAATATGCAAGGGTTAAATGGATGGAGATCTCAATCGGTAAAAGTGGGAGTATTCGAGGCAGATACTCCCCTAGGATTCGGGTATTAGAGTCTTGAATAAAGCAAAAGTGTTTCTATGATGAGTAAGTTAAGTCGTGGAAATCCAAATATAATCGGATCCGGCCTCCCGATCACCGATACTAGTCCCCTCGAGGTCCCGGTGGAGAAATCGCTCAATCTCAACACCTCGCACCACATATGGTAGCCAAAGCACTCTAGGGATTCAAGAGTTGTATCCGATTCCTAAAGATTGATCAACCCTAATTACGGTGAAGGATCCTAACCCCTACAAGGTCCGCGGAGAAATCTCTCAATCTCACGCCTCACACCAAATATGGTTGCATAGAGCTTAAGGAGCGGAGATAGAATACACTCAATCGGAAGGGAGAGGGACACTCCACTATCTCATGACTCACCCTCTCAACCCTCTTTAACCTTGAAGTTCTAACTCTAATGGAGACCTCTCTCACATCAAAGTAACAAATCATGCAAATCCAATCAACCACAAGGATTAATTAAACAAGCAAGCAATGAGAATACAAAGATTAAAAACTTAATCAAACTCGGATTAAATAGAAACACTAAAGCAAATCCACAAAAGATGAGAATCCTAGGGTTCACAAGCCCAAATACCCTCTAGGGTTTTTAGCTCTCCATGGAGCAACATACAAAAACACCATCAATGAATGAAAGTACATAAAAAACCATAGAAATAAACCCCTTATATATGAGCTGATGGCCTTGAAGGACCCACTCCGAAGCTAGGTTCACGGTGGCTTACTTGATGCTATGACGGAGGAGGAATCGATCAAAGTTGGTGACGAGCGCCTCCAAAGCCGCAAAGACCTCCTCTCAAACCCTAGCCGTCTCACCCCTCAAGAGCCGCACAAAGATGAGAAAGAATAGGGCAAAAGCGGCTATTTATAGGGCCTTAGATCGCGTACATCACGTGCCCTCAGCGCCCGGGTGTGGATTTTTCCACGCGGCCGTGTGAGACTGATAATTTTGCTTTCTGAGCGCTACAGTGAAATTACTACAGTGCTTTTCACAAAACACAATCCGAACACTCTTCTCTTAAGGCCACATGTCCGGGCACACGTCTATGTGGTAGGCTATAAAACTTTTCTTCATCGATGTATCTTTGAGAGGTCTTGCAATCTTCACAAAGAGAAGAAACATGAAGATGTGGCTGCCTTTGTGCCCTTCCAACTAGTGAATTGACTTGAATCTTCTTGGAAGTTGGCACACATCTCTACGTTTATAAACTCCTCTCGTGTCTTGGTCCTTGAATTAAACAAGAACTCCCAACATTATGTCTTTATGGCCCATCTTTGCTTCCTTTTTACTCTTCAAGGCATTCACAACCTATATGCATAAAAGAACACCAAATACACAATATGAGACATAAACCACAGAAAAAATGATGCTCACTGCATGTAAAACATATATAAAAATATGTCTACTCAAGCACTTATCAAAAAGCATCTACGATACAAGACACGAAAGGACATTGAAAACATGAAAATATCCTTCTCAATCATGATGTAGAGGAATCGTCGAGAAAACCCTACGAAAGCTTTCACGCACGCCACCAAGGTGAGCTTGACGGCTACGACCTCGTATCCCCTTGAATGTGGATCCAAATATCCTTTAGAATCTTTCCTTGAGCCCTTGAGATTCACCCATTTTCTTCCCTAACTTTGCCTAAAAAAAACAGAACAAAAGAAATCCAAAGAATGTCCTAAAAATTCTCATTAGATCTATTTATATTCGGCTACTTACGAGCTTAAGGACATGGCCGTAAGAGAGCTGGAGATGATGGTTGCTAGGCTATGGGATCACTTACTGCAGTAAGTCCCTTCTGTAAGGTCTTTTGTCTGTGTTATGATCTAGCTTACGGCCGCAAGCGCTGGACTGTAAACTCCATTGTATTTCTTCTTGCAACTGCCCTTACTGGCATAAGCTCCGGTCATAAAATCCTCTAGATGGTCCTTACGAGTGTAAGTCCTGCACGTAAGGTCCTCTGGTTTAGCTTTGAACTCCCCCTTACAAGAATAAGGATGCCTGAAAGGTTCTCTAGAAAGTGCTTACGGCCGTAACTCAAGCAGTAAGCTGCCGTAAGCCATATGTCGAGAGAGCTCCAATTTCTTCGTTTAAAGTACGAAATGCTTCTTTTGGTTCTTTCTCGTCTTTAAATGCTACCTAAAGCCTGAGAATATAAGACACTAGATTTAGCATCAAATTCCATAATATAATCCTAATACAAGCTAAATAAGTGTAAAAAGTGATATGAAATATTAGTAAGGATGCCCGCAAGTTTCTCTAGAAAGTGCTTACAGCCGTAAGTTAAGCAGTAAGCTGTCGTAAGCCATATGTCGAGAGAGCTCCAATTTCTTCGTTTAAAGTATGAAATGCTTCTTTTGGTTCTTTCTCGTCTTTAAATGCTACCTAAAATCTGAGAATGTAAGACACATTAGATTTAGCATCAAATTCCGCAATATAATCCTAATACAAGCTAAATAAGTGTAAAAAGTGATATGAAATATTAGAATATTGTACATTCATCACCTTTCTATTGTTTTTTTAGAATTCATGTAAATCCAGTACATAGGAATTCAAATGTATATATACCCACACCCCATATAGACCAATTTTATATAAATGTCATGATGTTAATTATTTAGTGATATATTCATTGTCACAGTGAATAAGTTCTTAAAATATGTATGGATTGTACTTTAATAGATTTTCAAAACTTATATATATAATTTATTTACTTCAATAAATTATTTTAACTCTTGAGAATTTTCATCCTCTTCATTCACTACAAGAAAACAGTCGCATCACTGACGGACTTTTCCGTCACTGAAAACTACAATTCCGTCACTGATGATCAACAACGACGGAACTGTCCATTGGAAACGTTTGTCGGAAAATTTTGTGTCGCTGATTATATTCCGTCGGAAATATTTTTTTCCGTGGGTGATGCTAGAGTATCACCGACGGAATATTCTGTTAGTGAATCCAAAATAAAAATTGAAATTAATGATAAGAAAATACATATCACCGACGGAATTCAGTCGCGGATATACTCACTTCACCCACAGAATTCCGTTGGTAAGATCTTTAACACTAACGAAATTCGGTCACTGATGTGGTGTATTACCCACAGAATTCCGTCATTAAAAAATTATCACCCACGGAAATCTATATTTGAGTCTCTTCACCACCAAATGAATTCTGTCACTGATAGTGTATATCAATAACAGAATTCCGTCATAGATATACTCACTTCACCTACGGAATTCCATCGGTAATGATCTTTAACACCAACGGAATTCCGTCACTGATGTTGTGTATTACCCACAAAATTCCGTCAATAAATAATTATCACCCACGGAATTAGGTATTTAGTCTCTTCACCACCAAACAAATTTTGTCACTGGTAGTGTATATCACCGACGGAATTCCGTCACAGATACTCGCTTCACCCACGGAATTATATCAGGAAAGTTCTTTTAACACCAACGGAATTTTGTCACTGATGTGGTGTATTACCCACGGATTTCTGTCACTAAAAGAATATCACCCACGGAATCAGTCCCTTTACATCCAAATGAATTCCGTCACTAAAGATCTTATATTATATTATTAATTATATTTATCCTGCTTGATTTCCCTGTACCAATACATATAAGAAAATTCATATGGCAAACACACAATATTAAATACTGTCAACATGTAAATAATTTCCCGTACCATACTTAGTGTACATACATCATCGATAATTAACAAGTCTTAACAAGTACTAAACATAGCGATTACCATATGTATAGCATATATTAATCTGTTTAATATTCAAAGTGGTGATCCACCAGTGTCTTTATCCTGCGAGGTAGGCTGAGAAGGTCCTACTGAAGCATTTGTAAACATACGCGCAGGATTAAACATATCCATCATTTTGTTCAAGATACTTCTTGATATCCGCCGTATCGCTCAGCTTGCTTCTCTACTTTATCCTCCAAGTTGATCATTCTGTCTTTCATAAGAGTCACTTCTTCACGTAAATTGTCAATTTCAATTGGAGTTTGTTCACGTTCATGATTCGGACGACTACAAGCCGAGTATGATGCATCTCCAGCATTGATGGAAGTAGATATGAAATTCTTACCACGTGGCGTGATTCCAAACCCATAGAAATGAGTGCGTGTAGTACCTTGCCCTCCAATTGCATCACACCAAACTTCTGGGTCAAACTCAGGATGATTGGCTTCATCAGGACCATACTTTTGACTCATTGAAGAAGTATAAGATTCCTATAAAAAAATAACAAACCAATTAGATCAACATATACATCAAAATTAATTTATAAACTAGCTAGTTGCAATTTCATCAATATACATATCAATGATCCTACATTATAACATGACAATAAAAAGTTGACAACATTGTGATGTAATAATCCCCATACAAGAAGCATATTCAGTTTTTGGCACAAGAAGCATGCACAAATAGAAATACATGCAATTGTAAGAAAACATATGTAAATTCTCCTATATGGCCATGATGGAAAACACACCATGATAGAATTCTATAAATACTATCTCTAAAAAAAAGTAGCACATTTATTCTCCAATAAAGTGAAAAGAAATATTAAGAACATAGACAACCACATAAGAAAAGAAGTGCATATTATCAAAGGCATACACTTACACAGACATTCTTGGACTTATGATCAACAAAATCACCTTGACCTTTCTCACGTTTGTGGGTGCGGTTGAACAATTCTCCATAGGTTGGTTTTCGGTTTAGTTGTATTTCCTACATGACAATATTAAATAAGAGATTATAAAGACACGTGCTAGTAAAATTTAAAATATGAATTGTGTACATACCATCCTCTCCGCATGAACCATAAAAGGGATCGATCCACCGGTATGCTTGGTGATGCTTCCATCTTTCTCAGTCATCCTATTTCGCTTGCCATTAATTGATCGATTTTTCCATGCATCCGTAGTCCACACATCACTAACCAATCGATCCCAAATGTCCAATCGAATCCAACCTACATTGTAACCTTTGCACTTTGAAATTTCACTAACACCAAAATGTCTCATTGCCCGCTTCCTTTCTTCTTCCAACATACCACGCAACTGTTCCTTGCACGTAGTCTCCCAAATTGCTCTCACAACTTTTGCTTTCTCAATAGGCCACATAAATTTTCCCTACCGAATAAGACATGGGTAAAAATTTCACCATTAGATTATCATATTGCAGAAGTAGAACAAGACATTTCAGAATATCATAGAGTGTGAATTGGGGTATAAGATTAAAAAATAATATAATAATAATGTCAAAAGACCGTAATATTAAGAAATATAACAAGACCTTTCAATCATTTTACTGTGTTCCTGATTTAGAGCTATGAATTCCACCCCTCTCATATAGTTAACTATAGTTTATTTTTAGAGTTATCTTAATGAATTTTTGGCTATCCATATCACAATGAAAAGAATCAGATGTTGACTATCCATATCACAATGAGGGATGAGAGGGGAACAGTGATTTGTTCTCCGTATCTTGTCAATCCAATTGCCCAACACGGTCTTAATCATAGATCATGGTTAACCAGACCCGAAAAATGCATTTGCACTGTAAAACGAGGAGAAACAACTACACATCTTAGATTAGATACAATTATATAAAACAATCAATACCAATGAATGCTCATTGACCAACAACCCAAACATTCATCAAACAAGATTCAAAAATATATTGGCAACAAGATATCCACCAATTGAGAACCATCATAAGGGAAATCCAAATCCTAGATAAAATCATAAAATAAATCAAAATTCTCTACATAATAAACATGATTAAACCTAATAAATCACCATACCTTAACCACCACAGCCAGCACTGAGAAGGCAAGTATTGGTTGAATATCCTGCACATCAAGAGATCAAACAAAAATAAATTAGAAATCTCATCAATAGGAAAAAGTAAAACACGAAGAAATCTACAAGATCAACTATAAATTATAGGGATCGGAAGAGATTTTTACCCTCAATTTCTGAAAACCCCAGCTTTAATCCACAGGAGATCGAAGGATAAGAGCTGAAGAGATCACCAGATGATCGCCAGATGCGGTGGAAAAAAGTTAGGGTTTAAGCAAGAGGCTATGAGAGGGCATACAATGACGAGGGTGGCACTGGCGAAGGCGGCCAGGGGAGGCGCGGAGGTGGAGATTGCAGAAGAAGTATGGGTGCTTACAAGCCGAGAGTGGTGGTGGAGGTTGCAGAGGAAGTGCGGGTGCTCTGGAGGAGTGTGGTGGTGGTGAGGACTAATAAAGAAAAGAAGCCCTCAATTGTATAAAGAGATAGGTCTTTTATAAAATCAATAAATAAAATAAAAATTATCATTACTGTTAATAAAGAGAGTGGATCTCAATTGTATTAAAAAATAATGAAAAATCAGGGATATATTTTAAATTAAATAAAGTAGATAATAATCAAACATTAATGATTAATTCTAGAGTTTTGTGAAATATATATATTGTTACTTAGTAACAGGTCACTATATTGTCCTCAATATAAAGAGGTCAGTATAATATTTAAAAAAATTATGAAAAAAATTACAAAAATTTTTCTTATCTATTTATTGTTAAAAATGATGGCTTTATTTTTGTTATTTTGTTATTTATTTTTAAATATTTACATATATATATCTTTTATAAGTCTTTATAAAAAAGATGGTGCTCAATTATCTTTTTAGAAAAACAACTATAAGATTAAAGCTTGGTATATTATAAAAATTAAAAATGTAATCTTTTGTTGGTGATTCATATTAAAATTTGTACTTTTACTTAATTTAAAAAAAAGGAGATGAGATTCATGTCGTCATTAACTTTTTGCCCTTGAGTCCCTACAATATATATAGTTAAGAACTATTTTACTTGGTTTCAAAGCAAAGGTTTTTTTAATAAATCATGCTCGAAAAATCCGTTAGTACTTAAAAAAATAACATATTTTTTTACAATAATCTTTTTGTTTCATTAATTTATCTTGCTATTTAAAAATTAAATAAATAAACAAGCATAAATATTTAAAAACATATTTCACCCATAAATTTAATATAATTTTTATCATTTAATCCTTCATTAAATATCTAATATAACAATAATAAATTTAGGAGGTTTAAATCAACACTATATATTCATTCATATTATATTTTCTTATAATTATAAGAAATAAAATAAATAAATATTTTATAGATGAACATTAAAATATTTTATAATTATCTTTTGATAAATTGATATATTATAAATTTATAGTAACAATAATTAAAAATAAATTAATATCTTACTAATTGTCATCATAAAATTGTTTTCTAGATCAATATCTTATCTTTTTGTTTTTTTATATATAATATAGTGGTAATATTTTATTTTTTAAATATTTTGTTATAATCTAAATATAATCAAAAGTTAGTTTTTAGATATTTAAAAAAATTACAAATTATTATTATTATTATTATTATTATTATTATTATTATTATTATTATTATTATTATTATTATTATTATTATTATTGGTATTAGTATTATTAATAATAGGAAATAATAGTTTATATTTGAAAGTAAGTTAATAATATTTATGTATATCAATGTTTACATTAATTTAATGGAGTGATGGATTCTCATGTGATTTGAAATTTTGAATCAAGGGTAGAGATGATTTTGGAGAAGAATCAAATGGTTGATAGTGAAGCCCACATATTTATTTAATTAGCAAATTATTAATAATTAAATGGACATTAGTATAAAAGATTAACTAAAAATTGTAAACTTATATTAATTATCTTGCATATTTTTTTAATATTTCTAAATTTTTGTAAATAATTTATTAACTAAATAAAAAAATTAGCGATTAAAAATTGAGACCGTGATTTCCATGAATTAAGAAAAAGCCTTTTTTTAATTATTTTTTTAGTGGAAAAACTTATTTATATTAAATATATATACAATTAATTCAGCTTTCTATCTCCCATTATTATTTAATTATTTTTATTAATTTTTAATATAATAATTTAAATTAGAAATAAAAAAAAATATAGTGGGAGGGGTTAATAACCCCGGAGTTAGCACTTAGTAACCCCACCGCCGGGGTTCTATCTCCCATTTAAAATAATTGATTATATTATTATTTTATTAATTTTAATATAATATTTAAATAATAAGAATAACAAAATATAGTGGGATGGGAGGGGTTGATAACGTCCGCACCGGGGTTACTGTCAATCTTATAATAATAATTTTAAAAATATTAAAAACTTATTTTAAATCATAGAAATAAAATTAATTCTTTTCACCAACGAAATTTCCCACGGAAATTATCCCCGACGGAATTTTCCGTTGGTGATAAAATTATATTCCGTCACTAATATGTTCTGATGTGTAAAAAATTGTTCGTTGGAATTCCGTCACAAATTCCGTCAGTGATATTGATATTACCAATGGAACAAATTCCGTTGGAAAAATTCCGTCAGTGATGCGACTGCTTGTAGTGATTGTCAATTAATGGATTGTCAAATGTCATGCATGTTGTTCTTCACTTGAAATGAATGTTGAGAAGATTAATAATGATGTTTAAGATATTGGTTATATCAAATATATAATTTTCTTAGACTTAATTCAAGTTTCAAAACCTCAATGATTATAAAAAAAAAAAAACAGAATTATTAAAGGAGGAATAAGTAATAGTACAAGTGTATGTCATTTAGATCTCTATTGTGTGAATTAAATTACATTTTATGGAATGAAAGTCGTCAAAATTAATTATATAATTGTTAAAAAAAGGTTTCTGTTAAGAATATATATCATAAATATATAGAGAGTAATAAGAATAGAGACCCAGAATATTTACCAAAAAAACCCTTTTTCTTCTTCTTCTTCTTCCCTCTTCTTTATTTCTCTCTTTTCTTTCTCTCTCTATATCCAATTTACAAAATGAATGGGGGTATTTATAGGGTTACAAAAGTTGAATGAATGGCCAGGATTGATTTGATCCAACGGTCCAAAATACCCTGGTTGGTGGAATAGTAATAGTACCGTCGATCGCTACGATGTTACCGTACTGCTGATCACTGCAGTTGATTTTTTTCTACGATGATATTACTACGATGAGCATCCATTAAAAATATTTGTTTATAACACTCCCCTTGGATGCCTACGACCAAAGGATATGCCTCATTAAAAACCTTGCTAGGAAAAAACCCGAGTGGGATAAAAAAACCTAGCTAAGGAAAAAGAGTACACTATCCTTGGCACATTTGAGGGTTCTTGCCTCATTAAAAAAACCTTGCCTCGGAAAAAAACCCATTGGGACAAAAAAACCTTGGCGAAGGGAAAAAGAGTACGATCTCCCTCAAATAAATAACTTTTAACTCATATCGAAGTACTTACATCCTTAAGTCTTCTCATCCCGATTTTTGTATATAAGTCTTTGGTGAATGCACTTAGGAAGTGATTTTGTGAATAGATCGAACTGATTCTCACTTTGGATTGAATCTTTTGAACTTCTATAACGCCTTCTACGGAGATCATGAGTGTAGAAAAAAATTTTTGGTGATATATGTTTCGATTACATCACCTTTAATATAACCTCCTTGTATTTGAGAAATACAAGCATTGTTGTCTTCATAAATTCTTGTAGCATTTGTTATTCTTGATGGTAATTTGCGAGGATATTTGTATATGCCCAATCATAGATCGTAACCATTGGCATTCACGACTTGCTTCATGAAGAGCTAGAATTTCGACATGATTTGATGAAGTAGTCTGTAAGAGTTTGTTTTGTGGAGCATCGTGAGATAGATTTGTACCATTGTAAGAAAAACATGTATCCGATCCGAGATCGCCCTTTGTGAGGATCGAGACGGATACCCGACAGTCAGCAAAAACACTGTGAGGTTGGATGAAGATTCTTGTCGATAGAATAAACCCGGATCCGTAGTTCCTCGTAAAATAACGTAGCACATCTTTTACTCCTTTCCAGGTGTCTTCGTGTCGGTGTAGAAGCGTATCTTGCTAGAAGATTTCTTTGCAAAAGCTATATCTGGTGCGGTATTATTTGCAAGGTACATTAATGCACCGATTGCACTTAAATATGGAGTTTTACGGACCAAGAATGATCTCTCCTTCTTCGGGTGGGCGAAATGGATCTTCTCGAACATCAAGAGTTCGGACGACCATTGGGCGTACTCGATGGATAAGCCTTCTCCATATTGAATCTCTTGAGCACCTTTTTACGTATAGGGTTGATTGATGCACAAATATTCACGAGGATAAATGCTCGATTTGTATACCTAGGCGAAATTTGGTCTTTCCCAAATCTTTCATTTCAAATTCTTTTTCTCGAGATATGATCTTTGCGATTCGCAATTTCGGGAAGGAGTACCTACAAGATTTAAATCATCCACATATCTGCTATCACAACAAAACCGTTAGTATAACTTTTTAATAAACACACATGGACATATACTATCATTTTTGGTACCCTTCTTTTTATAAGATATTCATTTGAGAGCGGTTATACCACATCCAGTCCAGATTGTTTTTAACCCATAAAGAGATCTACGTAATTTAATAGAGTATAAATGATGATTATTTGTAATGTTTGTTTTTCTATATCCTTCGAGGGATTTTTCATATATATGTCATTTTCAAGTAATCCATACGAGATATCTTTGTGACAACATCCATCATCTGCATATCTAATTTATTACTTCTTTGCCATGGCAATTAAAAAAATCGAAAAAGTAATTCCATCCATTACAGGAGAATATGTCTCTTCATAATCAATTCCAGGCATTTGAGAAAAAAACCTTGAGCAACCGGTCTTGCTTTGTATCTCATAATTTGATTATTTTCATTTCCTTTTTCTCACGAACACCCATTTATAACCATTGGTTTTTATCCCTTCAGTGTTGGCACTATCGGTCCCAAACACCTCACGTTTTGATAGGGAAATTTAGCTCGACTGGATAGCTTCTTTCCATTTTGGCCAATCATTTCTTTGTCGACATTCTTCAATGGATCATGGCTCTGGATCATTATTAGTATTTATTTCTATATCTGTAGCCACATTGTAGATGAATATATCATTTATTTTCGGTCTCATGCCGATTCGATCTTTGACCATCATCTACATAGCAAATTGAATTTTCAACATTTTCAGAAATATCATCCCCCATTGATTCTTCATTAACTTGTTATGAGGGTTTTTATAATTTCCTCTCCCTTTTTCACATGGGAGATCCTTTCTCTTTATTTTTTTACGCTTCCTTTTTCTAGGAGCTGAATCTTTGGCATCAATTGGTCTTCCACGTTTTTGTACGTGGTTTATTTTTCTACTTGATTTTTCTTTCAATGGATTCTTAGGAATCTCAATTCTTGCGAGGAGCATTGGCGGTGGTATATATGATTTGGTTACCAGTTTTTAGTATCGGTGAATGCATCGGGTATTTCATTTTGCAATATTTTTGCAATTTAATGATCCTTTGAACTTCAAGTTCACATTCATTGAGTGCGAGGATCATATGTATGTAATCGTGATGCATTCAATCAATTTCTTTTTGGCTCATTTTTGAGTAATCATTTCTCCCCCTAATGCGGGGAAGGCAGATTCATCAAAATGACAATCTGCAAATCTTGCGATAAATACATCCCATGTTAATGGTTCTAAATATCAGTATAATTGAAGGGGAATCATAACCAACATATATACCAAGTCTGCGTTGTGGACCCATTTTTTGTATCGATTTGGTGGTGGTATTGGCACATATCTTTGCATGACCAAATATTCTTATATATGAAATATCGGGGCTCTTTACCCATAACAAGTTGGTGTGGTGAATATGAATTACATGCGATGGGTCGGGATCCAGTATTAAAAGCTGCGGCATGCAAAAATAGCATGACCCCACGCACTTGTAGGCAGTTTCGTCCTTAATAACATTGGACGAGCAATAATCTGGAGTCTTTTAATTAATGACTCCGCTAACCCATTTTGGGTATGTACATGAGCTACTGGATGCTCAACATGTATTCAAGCGCCATACTGATAATCATAAAAATGATTTTGATGAAAATTCACCGGCATTATCAAGGCGAATTGTCTTTATGGGATAATCTGGAAATTGTGCTTTAAGCCGATAATTTGTGCCAATAACCTTGCAAATGCTACATTCCTTGTAGAGCGAAGTGAAACATGGGACCATCTAGTCGATGCATCGATTAAAACCATAAAATACCTAAATGGTCCACATGATGGATGTATTGGTCCACAAATGTCTCCTTGTATTCTTTCTAAAAAAATTTAGGGAGATTCACCGATCACCTTTGTTATAGAAGGTGCGGTTATTAGCTTTCCCATTGAGCATCTTTGAACATGCGTATTCATTATGTGTTAGGATTTTATAATCCTTCGGGTGGGTGTCCATGAGAACTAGTAATAATCCGGTAGCAACATAATAGCACCGGATGTCCAAGTCTTTCATGCCATATTTTAAATATCTACGGGTCATTAACCTTCGGGGTTAATACCGTATGTGATTCCATCACTTTGTACGTGTAAAAATATAATCACGAGGATATCTGAGGAAAGCTTTCAAGTACGCGTTTTTGGCATGAAATAACTTGTGTAATATAAAGATATTCTTTTTCCTTCCTTATCAACCGTCTCTAAATGATATCCATTGAGGGCGTATATCTTTAAAAGCTTAAAAGGTTCCTCCTAGACTTGGGGAATAGAGAGCATTTTTTTCATCTGCAAGGATGTTCCATTTTAGCGACATCAATCTTTGCTTCTCGAGAACCTTCAACCAGGTCGATGACCACTGCTATTGTGGCTATATATGCCTTTCTCATTGATAAGGATATAAAAATATTTTTTTCTTGTCAAAAATAGTATGCGTTGTCCCATGATCAATAATGCATTCATCATCGACCATATTCTAACAAAACGAAAAGAAAAAAACATAATTTAATAAAAACATAAAGACATATTACAAACTAGTCTATAAGAAAATCGACATATCTAAATATGTATTTTTCGAGTTACATTTAAATTATTTATGGAATTATTCTCTATTGGATCAACTATGGGGTTGTCGAGCAAAAATTTGTCTCAATATCTTTACCTTTCTTGTTTTTTTAAGTGATTCTTGGTAAAGATGGACAAAAATGTTTTGGGGGTCCTGCAAATTACGGACCAATGACCTTCCGAGCCACTAGCGATAGCATGTATCTTTCTTTGTCTCTAACCCCATCTTGTGGCTTTGTTGCTTTCGTTGATGTACATCAATTACATTATCGCGTGGTCCGATATTATTTCGGCCCCCACCACGACAGCGTAGTCCTCGACCACCATAATTTCCTCGTCACGCGGTTTTTAAAACTAGCACGCGACCACGCCATCTTCTTTTGCCCAAAAATTAATTTTACGGCGGTGGTGCTGATCCGGATGGTCGAGATTGATGATTACGCATCAACAATTCATTGTTTTGCTCCGCCACGAGGAGACAAGAAATTAATTCGGAGAATTTTGTAAAAATTCTTTTCTCTATATTGTTGTTGTAATATAACATTTCGATGCGTGAAATGTTGTAAATGTTTTTCTCGAGCATCATTCCTTACATCACTTTTGTTTCTCCACGAGGCGAAATCTTGAAAACAATTTTAAATAGCTCGGAATTATATTCTTGCACGCTTTTTAAAAATCTTGAAACACGAGACTTGACCAATCATTGCGTGCTTTGGGCAAGTAGACCATTACGAGATGTTCAAATCTCTTTTCGGGGATAACCACAATTCCTGTGGATCCTCGATGGTCAAATATTCATTTCTTTCGAGGCCATCATCAATATGATGCCTTATAAATATTAAGGCCTTCGCCTTATTATCACTAGGCTCATTGTTATTAGCCTCAATAGTTTTACTCAGGTTTCTTGCTTTCAGATGGAGCTTGATATCGAGGCTCCAGGATATATAATTGCTCCCCGAGATTTGAAGGGCCTCGAATTCTCTTTTTGCAATATTTGTCATTTTCTCTTCAAAATAATAATACAACATGTAATTAGAATAGAGAGTACAGAATAAAATATAAAGCATTTATACTGTTCATATATACAGGACTGTTCATGTATGATACTATTCATGTATACTGATGCTTGTTCATACTGCTGCAATTATTGCAGCATTGGGAATTAAAATTTTGTTTGAAAGTGATTATAAGTTAAAAGGGAAAGAAGAAGTAAAAGATAGGGGAGAGAAGAAAGTAGGGGGCCGCCGGAGAAAAGTCGGCCAGTTGCGATGGAGAAAAAGCCGGCGAGTTGCCGACGGAGACTTCGAAGGGGCAGGGAGTAGAGAAGGGCGACGGAGAAGAGAAAAAAGGGCCCGCGAGGTTTTTACTGATTTTTGTCAGCGATCGCTGGGATCGGAGGGTCGCCGTGAAAACTTAGGAAAAGATGATGCTTGATAATTTGGATTTGATGGAAAACCTCATTGTAATAATAATATTATTGTTTTTTCTTGTTTATTTTAAAAAAAGTACTTGGCAATATTAGCCTTAGTGGCTTTTAATCTTTGTATGTTTTTTTATGTATGCTTCTAAGAAAAATCGAAAATTATGTATTAAATAAAATGTATGGTTTTGCTAGTATTATATTACTCGTCGAACCTTCTTGCATTCGAGTGTTAGAAATGGGTTCCACATATATAACATATATATTAGATAAGCTAAAGAAAATTAAAATCATATGAGCAAATTGGTGCTGATAACGTGTTAAGAATATATATCATAAATATATAGAGAGTAATAAGAATAGAGACCCAGAATATTTACCAAAAACCCTTTTCTTCTTCTTCTTCTTCCCTCTTCTTTATTTCTCTCTTTTCTTTCTCTTCTCTATATCCAATTTACAAATGAATGGGGGTATTTATAGGGTTACAAAAGTTGAATGAACGGCCAGGATCGATTTGATCCAACGGTCCAAAATACCCTGGTTGGTGGAATAGTAACAGTACCGTCGACTGCTACAGTGTTACCCGTCGATTGCTACAGTGAAGTCATCTGTTGCAGTGATTTTTCTACAGTAATATTGCTACATTAGGCATCCATTAAAATATTTGTTTATAACAGTTTCCAATTTTTAATGTGATTTTAATAATTATTATTTGACATAGTCATAAGAAATAGTAAATACGAGCCTGAATTTATAGTATATATATGTTTTCCAATTTTTCATTTTTTCCCTTTAAATATTTAGATGTTGACCATTACTAAATGAAATGAGTTAGTTCGAGATTTAAAAAAAAAAATCTCTACTTTAATGTAATTCCGGACCTGGCCAAGCAAGCACATATTAAAAAAAATTTGATTTAATATGCACATGTTTTAATATGTGGTATATACTTAAGATTAAACCCATAGAAATATAATTTTTTCTTGATCAATAAACACTTTTCTAGAACTTATATTTAGTTAAACTTTGGCTAACTAGATCAATAAATATTTTTCAAAAACTTATAATCAGTCATTAAATCTTAATAAGTGTACGTATAAAGATGATGATTAACTTTTAATTAGAATATTAAAGGATATATATAAGCTAGATATATATATATATATAAAGAATTAAAAAAAATAAGCCATTCTTATATGTTTCTCTTTGAAACATATATAGACGGAGACTCATTTAAAAGGTTATTGATTTGAAAGGTGAATAGGGGCATCTTGGTATTGACCATCTCTTTCTGTCTATGCAAACCGTAAACCATGAGCAACTTCCTTTATCTCTCTCAAGCAGCTTTCTTCTCTGTCTTTATGTTACAAGTCATTAACAAAACTCAAATCAAACTTAATTTGTTTGATGAGTGTGTGTTGCTCACCAAAAACACATTAAGGACAAAAAAACAAGGGGAAAAATCATTCAAACTAAGCATGCAGTCATTCTCATCCCTGTCCAATTGCTTCTTCATAGTCAAAAGACAAGAAACTTCAAACCACTCAACCATTATCGCATGCATATATACATATATATATATATATATATATATATATATATATATATGTATATATATACATATATATATGTATATATATACATGTCAAGCTTCATGCTTAGTACTTTAAATATATATATAAGCGCATTCGGTTAAAGAGAAATATATATAGCCAACGACCATCTTGGCCTATCGCAGTCGGGCCCTGCGTGAGGGTGTTCGCTCCGAGTGTCGAGCAGTGGGCCTCCCGAGTTTGATCCCCATCTCCCACAGGTGAGGGCACGGTTCGGTGGTCACATGGGCTCCCCACGTGTTCGTCCCTCGAGCTCCGGCCATTGCCTTTCTCAGAAAAATATATACATTACAAGAAACGGGGGCATTAGAAACGAAATTTTTCCAACATAATTTTTCTGTTGGTTAAAATCAATATCACCGACAGATTTTGTGACTGAATTCCAACGGAAAAGATTTGATACATTAGAACATATAAGTGATAGAAATTCATATTATCACCAACGGGATATTCCGTTGGTGATAGTTTCCATAGGAAATCCGTGGGAAAAAAACTTAGAGACAAAATTTTAGAGTATTACCAACGGAATTTCGGATTATCACCAACAGAATTCTATATTATCATAGATGAAAAACCAACGGAATTCAATAATATCACCAACAGAATTTTGCATTGTTACCAATGGAATTCAATACTATCATCAACAGAATTTTGTATTATCTCTAACTAAATTCTATATTATTACCAACAAAAATTTATATTATTAACAACGTAATTTGATACTATCACCAACGTAACCTTGTACTATCACCAATGGAATGTTACACACATATATATTTAAAAGCTACTGAAGAAGCGGAAGGATAGTGTGCATGTATCAAATAGGAGAGACATGTTTCTGGTTCACTTGAACCTCTTTAAAGAAGCCCTCAGTTTTGTTCCTTGCTTGAAAATGGCTGCTAGAAAGTTTGATTATATTTAACATGGAATTTTGAGGATTCCATGCAACGTTGAATATTTTAGGCACTTGGTTTCAAACTCTGGCTAGTAATATGAATTAGATAACTAATTCATTCATTGATTAATTCATTCAGGAGACATAGTCATCTTGTATTCTTTAATTCTTTGTTTTTAATTTATTTTGGTAATTATTCTGAGGAAATTAAAATATGGGAAGAAGATATAATTAATTACATGCATGAGAGTTTTGTATGGTGTACTTTGTTTTTCTTCATTAATTCATAGTACATATACATATACATATATATACTCTCCAAACTTTACCTTGATGCTGTGTTACATGCTGTTGTTAAGTTATATAAATATTAATATCATGGTCATGATGGTTTGGGCCAAATTGATCATAGTCTTCAGTTTTTTTAAATTTTATAGAGAAATTATAATATTGTGGTTGAAAATAAACAAGAAACATGTGTTCCTATTCGTATTAATTTATTTTGAAAAATGTGTCTCTATGGATTGTGATCAGGATTTAACTTTAGATTCATTCAAAAATTTTTATTATGAAAAGTGGATGAACCACTGAGAGTCATTCAATTAGTTGTACAAAAGGATTTACCCCGTGCATTAAACTAAAGGCAGTTTATATATTCATGATCTCACATTAAAATAATGCATATCTTTCTATTATTTATTATCTTCTAAAAACGTAGATAAACTACTATTACTAAGAAAGTACTAAAAGTCTCAATCTCCAGTCCCACCTCAAAAACTTAAAAAGAAATAAATAAATAATAAATTTGTTTATAGTATAATACCTTAATTTTTAATGACAAATTTTTCCCTGCTTCATCAAAAGGAAAAACTAAAGAAACTTGATAGAACTTTATCTAATTCTTAGAACACAAAGCTTTTCAAGTTTATATGCAAGCAGGAAACTAACAAACCGTGATCAATTATCATCAATATCATCTTCACATAAATTGTATTATAATTACACACCTTTCAATCATAACAATTCTTCACTATATTTTTTTTAAATAAAATGAATAAGTAACGAATATATTAAAAACAACAAAAGACAGTACAAACATTCTTCACTACATCTTCACATAAATTAATTAAGTTAGAAACTATAATATACTTAATTAATTTATCTTTTTAATAGACATAAACACCTTAAAAACCAAAGGGTTTAGTGGCATTGACCTCACTACTAAAGATAAGTATAATATATTCAATTATCTTAAATTTGAGTCTCACTAGACATTGTGATAATAATGGATCCCCAATCTGATTATGGGTTCGGACTTGCAATCTGCACCTTACATCTCCGAGTGAGAACTCACGAAATGGACATTTAATTCTCCTTGTACACATTATCTTTTTAACTAATTGCACTCATCATCATCATCAACATCTAATCACAAATAAACTCCATCTCCTCAAAAATCATTTATATATATATATATATGGATAAACTCCATCTCCTAAAAATCATACATATATATATATATATGGAAAACATTTGATTTATATATTCTCAAAGAACACAAAGTTTCAAGCTGTTCATTAATTTATATGCAATTGTCCACTGTAAAACAATGAAAAAATTAATCTCTACAAGCTAGATGCATGAAACATCATCCATGTTTTGCTACCATTGCTACAACTTGCCGAAAATACTCAGCATCACAAGGTATTCTCAATATCCCTTGTTGCCGGTAACCAAACTCTCCGGCCGCCATCTCTAACAGTTCAGCAATTTTTGGGTCTCTCAAGAGCTCAACTTGCATCAAGAACTTCTCAGTACACTCATCCTCCACTCCGACAATCACCGGAACATATCCTTTCCGTGCTCTTTCTCCGGTACACCTCTCGTCGCCTTTATCATCAATCAATCTCTCATACATAGCCATTGCTTGGCTTTCTTTTCTTCTCCAATGCATCATTCTCTTCTTTATTACCTATATATTTTGTTTGATGTTCTTGTTCTTACTATATTCCTGATATATGTATATTGTTCTATATATATAAGCGTGATAGGTAGGTTGATAAGTTTGAATGAAATGGGGATTGAATGGTCAACTTTGAAGGCATGTTGGATGACCTGTGGGAATTGGATGACTGTAAAGTCAAGACTGATATTAAGAACTAAGAAGTAAACAAATATATTGATTTTGTAGTGTATTAAATTTTATAGTTTAAAAAAGAGTCAATGGTTTCATGGTTGAGGTGATAGTTTGATTGCAAAGTGGTCAAAATTGAAGGCATATTGGTCTTAGGAAAGAATATACACGCCCAAGTGGAAGGTGTCACATTTTGTATTTATTATTTTTTATTATTATTATTATTTAATGTTCAGTGACTAATTGCCTCTTATTATGAAGCCGCCTATGTAGTCAAATACTTTGAAAAGCTTATCAAGTGATCATTGTGTGTCAATTGTGTATTTATAATATTAGGTAGGTCTCCACTAAGGTGTGTATGCATATTATAGATATATATATATATATATATATATATATATATATATATATATATATATATATATATATATATAAATCTACAATTTTATTAAAAAAAATTATTTATAATATTGTGTATGTATACTATATACATTGATATATTCATTTTGATTGGTTTTTATTTTTTTACAGTGAGTTTTAGATATTATTCATGTAGTTTACTTCTTTGTTCAAAAAAATAAAAAAATCTCATTTATGTGGACAAGAACAAAAAGTAAATAATAATAATAATAATAATAATAATAATAATAATAATAATAAAAATAAATAAATAAATAGGATGAACTAAACACTCTTTTCTTGGCGACACCGTCAAACTCGCTCTAATGGCGAGGGGAAGAGGGAAGAAGCTTGGTTCTCGAGTGATTGCGTTGTTCAGTTGGTGGATCGCGCTCAAGAGGTTCTAGTTTTGATCTGGATGTTGTCATTGATAAGCTGGATGGTCGGGAAGTTGATGGAGACCATCAGCATAGGATGGAACATGCCCTAGAAGGTGAGATGAGGAACTCTACTTCAGAGGTTGCTAATGAAAATTTGGGTGATCGCACTGAGAAAAGTCAGGACATGCAAAATGATGATAGTAATAAGGTTCCTAAACATGATGATGAGAAATTGCAAGGTAATGGATCGAAGCCATGGAGTTCTCCATTTGTTGATAATCGTGTGAAGGGGAAGGAGAGTGAGTTGAAATTTTGTGACACCCTAATGTCTCAAATGGTCGGAAGGTGGTCCGATTTCACTCAGCAGAGGTTGTTAATGAAGAGATGAAATGGAAGAATGCTTTGTTAGGTTGTGTTTATGGATTGCAACCTAGAGTTGAGAGAATTCATCGCATTTGCACAAGCTAGATGACTCGAAAATATGGATTGATATTGGTATCTAGAGTGAATTCGATAATTGTTTCTTTTCCAATTCAGTGATGAACAAGGTTGTGCTCAAGTTTTGGCTGATGGGCCTTTTACATTTGATTACCATCCTTTAATTTTGAAAAAATGGCAACCATGATTAAATTTGGATATAGCTGCTTGTGTATTACCTATATGGATTCAATTAACGGCCTTGCCTTGGGAATTCTGGACAGTGGAAATGCTGAGTAGAATTGGGAGTATATGTGGTAAGCCATTATACTATGATAGATGTACATTGTCCAAAATGAAGCTGGGTTTTGCTCGGATTTTGGTTGAAATGGATGCTTCGGGTGACTTTCCAGAGGTTATTGAGATGACTGATGAGAATGGTACATAATTTCAGCAAAAAGTTGTGTATGAATGAAGGCCAATTGTGTGTTCAATCTGTAAAAAGTTTGGACATGTTAAAAAGGATTGCAGGTTGAGGAAGATGGAGAAGCTGTAATGGAAAGTGAAGAATAAACAGGGAATAGTCTCAATGAATTCTGTGATTTCTAATCAAGTTACTGATAAGGATGGGAGCTCTACTACATTACAGGATGATATTGGTCTGGTTGTATCTACTGCATTACAGGTTGATAATGGTCAGGATGTATCCATTCCAATGAATTTAAGGAGTAATACTGAACAAGTTGTTAGTGAAGGAAATTGGATAGAGATAGTTAAAGGGAAGTCTGCTAAATCTATACAGACAGTTAATATTGAACATTCTGATAGTGGAAAGCAGCTTTCTATTGGAGGAAGTGAAAGATCTATGATGCAGAATAGGAATGAGATCAAATGTACTAATGAGTCTCATCCTAGTGTTGTGGCTAGTTGTAGTAACAGTTTTGATATTTTGGGTGAAAACAAGACTAATATTGCTTTGGCAAATCAGTGTACTACTGTTAATGGGATGATAATAGGGGATGGCAAGAAGGGTAGGAGATCCAACTTGCCAAAAACATTAAAGAATGATTATGTCATGGAATATAAGAGGGCTTAATTGCTCTCTAAAGCAATCTGGAATAACTTCTTTGATTACGAAATATAAGGTTGTCGTTCTGGGAATTCTGGAAACAAGAATAAAGGAGGAGAATTGGTGTGATAATTGGAAGAGATTTCAATTGCCTCAGTGGAGCTTAGTACATAACTATTCAAGCAGTGATCAAGGTAGAATTTGGATTATTTTTTACTCTAGAAGAGTTTCTATTACTGTCATTGAAGAACAGATGCAGTTTATTCATTGTAAAGTCAATTTGGAGAATAATGTGTTCTACTAGACTTGTGTATATGGATCATATGATCCACACATTAGAAGGAATCTATGGAGGGATCTTATGAGACTTGGAAAAAGGATTGTCACGAGCCATGGTTAATTCAAGGTGATTTTAATGCGGTTAGTAGTAATGAAGATAGACTTGGAGGTAACCCGATGAATTCGAAAGTCGCAAGTGATTTTCAAGGCGGATTTTGGGTTTGGATTTAGTTGAAGTGCAGAGGAATGGTGCTAAATTTACCTGGACAAATTTCCAGGAAGGGGAGAGGAGAATATTTAGGAAGCTTGATTGGTGTTTTGCTAATCAATGGTGGTTTACTAAAATTGGGGAACCATCATGTTCTGTGATGAGTTGGAGTTTATCTGACCATTGTAGTATTTTGGTTTATTTGAAGAGAGCTACTAAAAATATTAAAGTTCCATTTAGATTCTTTAATATGTGGTGTGATCACCCAAAATTCTTAGAAACTGTTAGCAGAGTTTGGAATTCTCCAATTAATGGAAGTAATATGTTTCGAGTATACCACAAACTGAATTACTCCGAGGGGAGTTGAGGATGTTTAATAAAAAGGATTTTGATGAATTGAGTGTTAGAATTGCTCAAGCTAGGACTACATTGGAGAATACTCAAAGGAATTTGTAGTCTGATCCTTTTGATATTACTTTGCAGAGAACTGAGAAGCTAGTATTAACCCAATTGTAGCAACTGATATTATGGGAGGAAGGTATGCTTAAACAGAAATCAAGATGTCAATGGGTAAATTTGGGGGATCAAAATTCTAGATATTTCTTTAATATGTTACAACAGAGAAAGGCAAAGAATTGTATTACACAATTACCATTGGCAAATGGTGTGGTCTGTAGTGATCAAGAGGAGATTAAAAAATCTATTTTGAATCACTTCATTGATTTCTTGGGGACTAGTCAAGTGAGGAGTGGTAATTTTGATAACTCTATTTTTCAAGATAGACTTGTCTCAGTCACTGATTGGGATTCATTATGCAGTATACCTTCAATGGAAGAAATAAAGGAGGCTTTGTGGAGTATAAATGATAACAAAAGCCCAGGACCAGATGGCTTTAATAGTGTATTTTTTAAGAAGGCTTGGAGTATTGTTGGGAAGGAGATATGTATGGTTGTTTAGGATTTTTTTCAAAATGGAAAAATGCTTAAGCAGACAAATTCCACATCCATTACTTTGATCCCCAAGGTGATATGTCCTCAATCCTTAAATGATTTTAGACCTATATCCTGTTGCAATGTGATCTACAAAATGATCTCAAAAATTCTATCAGGAAGATTAAAGGGCATCTTGACAGATATTATACAATTAAATCAGTTAGCCTTTATTCCTAGGAGGAAAATTGCTGACAATGTTCTATTGGCCCATAAGCTGTTGGAATTATTAGGAATGCTATTCAACACTTTCAAGTTGTTTCAGGGCTTAGACCAAATATACAGAAGAGTCAAATTTTTTTTTCTCGGGGAGTTGAAGCAAATGCTAGGGAAGCAAATTGTGGAGATGTTGGGGCTTTCAAGTGGGATCATTACCAGTGAGATATCTGGGCTTGCCTTTATTTTCTACTAGGCTTAAAAAAGGAGCATTGTAGTGCTTTTAATCACAAAAATTACTTGCAAGAATTCTTAATTGGAGCAGACTAAGTCATTGTCTTATCTTTGGTAGGCTTCAATTAGTCCAATCAATGTTGACAAGTATACATCTTTCTTTGGAGTTCTATGTTTCTGTTACCTAAAGTTGTTGTACATGAGGTGGAACATATATGCAAATCCTTTTTATGGCATGGCACTGATAGTTCAAAAAAAGGAGGTATGATATCTTGGTCTTGGGTTTGTAAAGGAAAACAATATGGTGGCTTAGGAGTGAAGCCAATTTTTTTGTGGAATCAAGCGACCTTAATAAAAATACATTTGGGAATTGGTGAAGGGAAACAAACTCTACGGGTTGTTTGGGTGACTAGAATTAAATTGAAGAGACTTAGTTTACGGGGGATAACAAAGCCGAGCGTCTTGCGAGTTGGGTTTGGAGGAATCTCACTTAAATTGAGGATTTTAGCTAAACCTATGTTTGTCTATAAGCTTGGAGATGGGAAAAATGTTCTCATTTTAGTTTGATCCATGGTGTCATGGATACTCATTGGCTGAGATTTTTCCTAGTATTAATGTGAGAGAAGATCACAAATTTCCCAGAGAGCAAATGTGTGTGAATATTGGAGGAATGGAAGTTGGTATTTGCCATTTAGTTGGAATTCTAATCTGGACAGGGTTTTAGACTTTTCACGAATTCAAATTTGTTGTGGAAGCTAATACTCCGGATTGTATATCTTGGGGACGAGGGAAGGAAATGGAATTCGAGTATCATAAGTGCATTTAATTGCTTATTTAAACTTGGCGAGAAGCTAAAGTGGACTAATCTGGTTTGGTCCAAGAGTAACTTGCCAAGACACTCTTTTACTTTGTGGTTAGCATTGCATAAGAGGCTACCAACTAAAGATAAATTGTGTGAATGAGGCATCATTAACTCATATGTTTGTGCTATATGTAAAGCTAATTGTGAGACTATGGAACATTTGTTTTTTCATTGCAAATTTACTAAAGCGGTGTGGATCGGGAGTTTTTGAAAGTTGTGATTGTGAATAGAAAGCCTCTATCCCGGAGAAGGGAAATTAGTTGGTTTTATTAGGAAGGCTAGTGGTAAAAACAACGATGGCGAGAATGAGAAGAAGCGCATTTAGTGCTTGTGTATACTCAATTTGGAATGCTAGGAACAAGTTAATCTTTCAGGTAGAAAAATTTAAAGAAGATGTGGTTTTTAGGCAGATTAGAGATATTATGATATTGTGGGGCATGTCTTTAAAAATCAAGATGTTGGAAATGTGATTTTGAATCGATGGTTTGAATAAGTTGATGAATGAAATGAGGTATTGAATGTTAAGAAGGGAAGAGAGCTTTGATTTACTCTGATTATCACGGTGTGAATGGTTGTAGCTGTGTAGGCATTTGGTGTCTTGTTTTCTTTTGGTTGTTTCAAGTTAAGTGGTTAAGGTTGTTTGGAGAATCATTACATTGTTATGATTGTCTATGTTTATGTAAAGTTTGAGCTAATAAATATATTACAATTTTTGGTTTGACCAAAAAAATAATAATAAGTGGAAATTGCCAAAAAAACCCTTTAAGTTTGTAAAATTGCCAAAAACACCCCATTAGTTTTGCAATCCCCAAAATCCCCCTCCTTTTAAACTCTATGTTTTTCAAACCCCCAAACCCTGTAACGGATGTGAGCGGAGTGAGTTTCAAATTTTTGGACAAAAATGCCCTTGCATGGGGAGTCATGGGTGCATGACCATCTCGGCGATTTGAGGAGGAAGTGGGCGGTTTTTCCGTAGGGGTAACCCTCAAGAGACGAATTTATTGGAGCCGTTTAATTGCTTTTTCTCAAATCACGTCTTGACTTTTCCATTTCGAGTCGTCTCCAAGTTGTCTCTGCTGTGAAGCCTCGTGTCGGCATTTCATCGACTTTTTCCCTTTCCACGGTATCTCGAAGGAGAAGTCCTCCAGCATCAACTAGTTGGCATTTCATCGAGTTTGAAATCTAAGGTATTGAGTATGGTTTTATATTAAGCTGCTACATTACAAAGAAAGATTTTTCGGTTTTTGTTTTGTGCTCCCTGTTTTTGTTGGAAGATATTGAAGTATCGTAGGGGGATTTCTCATTTGGGGGTTTTTGTTAGTCTGCAGGGGAGATTTCTCGTCTGGGGTTTTGTTTTTGTTTTGCATTTTCGTATGTATACACTATCGAATTAGTTTTTCGATTGTTATGATTTGATGTAATATTTATAATGTACATTTCCGTTTCGTTTGATATGGTTGCGCTTTTACAAATGAGGTTGGCGCTTAAGAAATGAGATGTTACGGTTTAACATTTGTTGTCCACTGTTTTAAGTATTCTCGTCTCTGTTTAACAAAAATGGGTCTCTGTTTAACATTTTATATCTCTGTTTAATAAGCGAGAGTTTACTGTTTAAAAACCTTATATTTCCGCTTAAACTTTTTGTCAATCTTATCGTATTGAATGTGTTGTTATTGTCGCAGGCTTGTGATTATAGGCGGTCAACCTAGTTAATAGTCGATGCTATTTGACACGTAGTGGAGACTTTAGTGAATTGAAAAAAATAACATGACCCCTCGAAACGGGAGATTATTCGACGGACACCGTTGCTTGCGCGTTTCATCTGAGCTAGAAGCTATATACCAGAGAGAGCCCTTCTTGATTCTCTTTTTGCAAAAAAGTACGATGGTCGCATCAATAAATTCGAGGATCGGGAAAGCCTCGCTGAGTTTCGGACCTCAAGATGTGGCCCTCGTGCTTGAGTACTGCGTTGCGATGGCGACGCAGTGGTCTTTCGTAAGAAGAAAAACCGGTCGCCGTTCGAAGGCGGTATCTATCAAAGACCTCACGAGAGCACGGAGACTCCATCAAGAGCACTCTGTTGCAACTTGTTCGACGGAGGGAGAAGAAGATAATTTCGTCAAACTCGATGGTGTACCTCATGGGGGCAGATCCTCTTCCCAAATACATCATGCTCGGTTCGAGGCGGATCGTTGATTACGTCGATGATCTACCCGACCATGGGACGATAAGCATGTGCTTGTGACGCAGACAAGTGGCTTATGGAGGATATTCCATGGCGGTAGCCCTGAGTGCAAGATAGATGCTGCTGGGAAGAAGACCAACACTGAGTACATTAAGGGTTGCTCGGTCAGCGCTTAACGTGCGGTTTTCACGGTGACCGGAGCGGAGAAGAAAAGTCCGTTCGGCAAGATCCCAAGGATGTTGTGCTACGGTGAAAGTACTTACCGGAAGCAAGTGACGGTAGAAACGAGCTTGTCATCGCTCGATGGAAAAGAGGTAATAAATCATGGACAATGTTTAACATAAGTTTTTAACGTTTAAACATTTTATTTAGCGTTTAACTTTAGTATTTACCGTTTAACTCTTATTCATACTGGTTTAAATATTTTGTTCTCCGTTTAATTATATTCTATAACGTTTAAATATATAAACACTCTGTTTAAATATAGTTTTTATAGTTTCCTGAGCTGGTTCCGGCGAATGCTGAAGAAGAAATATTTGTTGGGGCCAACCGACGGATGGATGCCATTGCTCCGGAACCACTTGCTCGAAGGCAAGATGAGAGGGCAGCCTCTATCGTGCGCGCTGGGACGCCGTTCTCCTACTTCCGACCCACCACCGCCAGCATTCCTCGGCCGGAGAAGCCCTCCCCTACCCGCGATTGCAGCAACCCCCACCACGACAACGACGGTCCCAGAGTGTGGCAGCCCCTCCGGCCAGGTAGCGCTCACCGGTGACATTAAGCGAAGATGTCACGCAACTCTTATCGCGAGCATGCGAGATATTGATGACCGAGTTTCCTCGACCGCCTGTCGAGTGTCGGCTGAAAGGAGCGTTCGCAACCCATCTGCGCCATCCCTTGAAAGAACTGACACCCGGGACTGAGCGAGGCGTCGAATTTGACGAGCGAGGACATCATCGGGAAAAGGTCATTCAAAGGCGGCCACATTCGAAGAGACTTACGAAAAAGAGGAGAACAATATCGCCTCTGCTCTCCACCGCGGTGACGATGAAACAATAGCAACACCATCGCGTGGTACGATCTTGTTGTTGAGAAGGACATCGTAGATGATGTGGCCGTTGCCGCTGTTGAGAAGGCCGTTGACTCTCTTCTCGATGAAATCCTCGACCCGGTGGAACCGGCTGCCGAGATTGCGGCATCAAAGATGGACACAATCAATGAAGATCAAGAACAAGTTAAGGGTGTGTCCCCCAATGATGCTGTTGTCATGGCCACGGTTGAGAAGATCGTCGAATCCGTTGCCGTGGCCGTGGACGTGGCCGACAGTATCGCAGCCAAGCAGGACACAATTCCACCACAACAAGAACCATGTAAGGATGTGTCTGCGGTTGATGCTGTCGCCGTCGTCCCCGCATCGAAGCCAGACACAATCCCACAACAAGAACAACCATGTAAGGATGTGTCTGCAGTTGATGCTGTCGCCATCGTCCCCGCATCGAAGGAAGATGCTGCTGAAGACCCCGACCGAGCAACGAGAGAGATGATCAAGGCCAATCAAACATTGGACCAGACGGCTCGGAAAGCTTTTATTCCGAAGAAGAAGAAATGGGTTGGCCTGAGTCGTCTTAACAAATACGAGCAGGAGTTGATGAGGATCTTCCTCAACTGCTCTATGGACGGGTAAGTGTAAAGTTTTTATGATATTGTTTAAAGGTTTTATTATAGTGTTTAACAATTACCTAATAGTGTTTAATACCTTTATGTTATCATTTAATTTGTCTACTTAACATTTAATTATATATAATATCATGTAACAATTGATAATATCATTTAAATATTTATAATATGGTCTTATTATATCTGTTATCGTTTAACCTCAGCACTGTCGTGTGGAAGAATGACGCTGTCGAGCCTCACCGCGACAAATTATACTACCTGCTTGAGGGGAAGGAGATGGTCACTGATGATGTGATGGACGCTTTCGTATGCATAATACAAAAGTCGCTGAGCAAAGAGCCATATCCTTACAAGAAGCGCGCCTCCATCACCAGACCGCTTGCGTTGTTTATGTCCAAGCAGGACGACGCACATGACACAATTATGGCTATGATCGGGGATGTTGTGCGCAAACTGCATGAAGTTCAAATTGTCATCCTCCCGATAATCATGAATAGCCACTTCCATGTCGTTGTCCTGGACAATGATAAACAAGAATACAGGCATTATTCTTCATGTCCGGGGTACAATAAGGACGCGTTGGACATGGTAAGTTCTTTAATTATGTCATATTAATATCTGTTTGGTATTTAAATCGCTATTCTAATCTCGACTTGCATATCTCGACAGCGGAATCTATTCGACAATTGCGTCGATATGGAGTTCGGCGAGTCGGCGACGGCAAAGTACCCACTCGTGCACGACATAGAAACCCCACGCCTAAAAACAAGGAAGGCGTCGATTGCGCCCGTCTACGTCATGCGTTTTATCGAGCAATTACTCGGGGTGAGAAGTTACGGCCACCGCAGACAGACGTTCTCACCCTCGGATTACGGTATGTTACCCGCATACTTAAAGAGGGGAGGGCAGCCGGCGTCCATGACAAAGGGGGGTCGTCACAAGCTGGTTAAATTTTGTTTTTCAAGAACATGTCCCTGATATCCCAGATGTCAATTTTATTTTCGAATGTAAATCTGGACAAATTCAATTCATTTTTTTCGTGTTCGAAGAGCATGACTTGTATATGTTAATGTAAATTTTGTTTGTTTTGAATTGTAAAGCAGGTTAAATTCCATTCAGTTTCATTTCATTGTTTAATTTACGTTCTAATTGTGTATATTTCACTTTCATTGTTTAAATATACTATATATCGTTTAAACATCAGTTTTAAATATTTCAAAATACGGTGTACCCATTTAAAATAACACTGTCTCTATTTAACTAAATGCATTCATTGTTTAAATAAATATGGGAAGTTGCCCATCAATAACTTGTATATCTCAATGTAAAGTTTGTTTGTTTTCAATTGTAAGGCAGGTGAAATTTCATTCAGTTTCATTTCATTGTTTAATTTACGTTGTAGTTGTGTACATTTCCGTTTCATTGTTTAAATATACCATATATCGTTTAAACATCGGTTGAAATATTTCAAATTACAGTAGTATCCGCTTTAAAAATAACAATGTCTCGTTTAAATACATTCAATTCGTCTGTAAAGAGTAAGAGTTTAAATATGGAAACAACTCCATCAATACACAATGTTTCCCCGTCATCGCCGTGCACATGAACAATACCTAGTCGGCCACGCTTATCATGCAAGATCATCGATTGCGACCGGATCCATGGCAGCCGGGCCGCAATGTAACTCGCTGGACATCAAACGCTATGCGACTCGATCCTCTTCGTCTCAGGGCCGCCCAGTGCCTTCTCGCACAAAGCGGTCATCAAATGAAGCTCACGATTTCACTCAAGGCCCCGCCATCGCTCGGGCTATGGGGAATATAGCTTCCTTGTACGCAAGTTTGTAATTGTCGACGGTGAAGTACCCGCTAATAAATCGATGTACGTTGGTGTCTATCTGCATTATTGCTCGCATAGCGTTGTTTGCAAGGGATACCATAAACTTGCCACCTTCGAGCATGAACAAGTTCGATGGCGAGATCCACGGAGTTCGTCTGACTGGTCGATCACTCGTAACGATCATCGACACAACGACCAACACGAAGATTTCGACCGTCCCTCAACAATGATCGCTACCTTGGAAATGTATGTCCGGGCATAAGTAGGTCTCCCATTTGTCTCGCTTGCTCACGCCGGTTACATAACATGCGCATCAACTTGAACCCGCAAATAAGGTTAAACAAAGACGATGATGGTTAAATCACTCAGAACATGTTTAAACATTATTGTAAATATTTAAAACGAAAGGATTAATATTTAAAAGTCGAGACAAGTGTAATTAAACAAAAGATTGAGAATGTTTAAAGGGTAACACTAAATGTTAAGTGTAAACCAACATTCGCAGACCTTATGGAGTCGACCATTTGCCACCCAGTAAATGACGAGCTTCCTTGATCCAAGCATTGAACGACTCCTGACGCTTTGAATACATCTCACCCCAACGATCACCTCCGAACAGATAATTCCGACCAATGTGCCATATCCGATTTATTAATCAACCAGATGATGAGCTTCGGGTGATGCGGCTCGCAGCTCATTCACGAGATCATCGAAATCTTTAGCCGTGGATGCCCACGCAATGCGGAAGCATATAGACCAAAGACTCCTCCCTCAATGCCTTCCCAAGTCCGACATTGGCTTTCATAAAATTGGCCTCCAAATGTCGAAGACGATGTATCGTGGCGAAGAAGGGAAGACTCTCGCAATCTGCTCACAAGGCCCTCGACTCGTCCGGACACGAAGGTAATTATCTCATGATAATCTCCATCCTCGTGATAAGGCATCGCTCTAACTTAGATACGAACTAAGTCCAATTGGCATCGGTCTCGTTGTCGACTCATACCGAAGGCGACGTGGAAAAAACCATTGTTTCCATCTTTCCCTGTGGCACCCAATAGTGTACCCCGATATTTTCCAAGAAGGTGGGTACCATCGAGAAAACAAAGACAGTGCAGAAGCCCTCTTGAATCCCACAATACACGCTACCGAAAGAAAAGAATGCACGCTTTAAAACGATCACCGCCTCTTTCCACGATCGCAACGCAGCCGGATTTGTCTCCAGCCCACCTTATCCACATACCAAAGCAACATAGTGAGCGGAGATGTCATCGCCGTCGAGGACCACCCGGCATGCTCTTTTTCCCAACCAAGCTCGCTTTGTATTGTATGTGGACACCATGTTCCCCGCAACATGTCCTTCTCGAATGTCGATGGCCTCGACAAGTGGACCGGTCCTTGAGCTTCGAATCACTCGTGCGCTAACTCATTTTTTTGGGACGCTTTCGGATGTGACGTCAACCTACGCCACCACCGCAAAGTGTGCGACGGGTTGATTGTCTTGATTCGAAAGTATTTTTGTTATACTCTTTTGATGCATGAAGGCGCTGAACGACAACCATCGGCAAAGACATTCCACGATCACCCGATGTTTTTCGTTCTTTATAAAATTGAAGTCAAAATTCCTTTTGATTGCATGAAATGTTCGACACCGTCAAAACGTTGTCCAATATCCAACGACAGACATTTTCGTAATGATCCGACGAGGAAGGAAGACATCCCACACCGCTCGTGGTTACCATGGGGATGAATGGGAGCACTCATGAATCCGAATTCTCGCCAACACTTCACCAAATAAAAAAAGATCAATATGTTAGCTTGAGAATATAATGTTTAAGTGATAATGATAATATTTAAACGTTAAATTAAATACTTAAGCATTTAACTAATAACGTAAATGACTAGTACAATATGTTAAACAATCGACGGACATATTTACACAATAATGACCCCTGCATAACCGGAATAATTAAAAGAAAAAGGAACTTACAAATGAGTAAACCTCGCTTTCATTAGATTCTGCAATGGCACATTTTCTCGTCCCTCGACGACAAGATCAACTACTAAAGACATTTGAAGATGGAGTGGACGTGACACATCCGATCGGAAGTCAACATCGCTTTTCTATTGGGCAAACCGCTTTTATATCCATCCGTGTGATGAACTTAACCCTCGACAAGAGAAACTTCGAGACCCCATCGCTACATATCTCGACCTAACACCAACTCCCAAGAAGTTCGAGCAGTGTAACATTAGCACCCTTCCCTCCCCGTCAATCTAGCAATACCACAAAAACTCTCCATAATATATCGATCGAAAACCAAATCGTACAAAACCAAAATGAAGTGAAGAACAAAAAGAAGACGTAAGAAGAAGAAGTAGAAGATGTAAAGAACAAACAAAGAATGTAAAGGCAAACAAAAAGTGCACAGCTGTATGCACAGAGGTTAGACTAGACGTGATGTGATTGGGCGGTATTTTTTTCCTCCATCCCAAGGGCAAAAAGGGAAATATATGTCACCGTCGCGAGGAAGACATATTGTCATCGCTCGAATGAATGTTCTCAACTCAACATGAGTCTCCTGTAAACGCCAAGCTTTTTTTATGTTTAAACAGATACATATAGTGTTTAAAAATAATGGTTAACTGCTTAACTAAAGTCTCATATCATGTAAATAATATGTTATTGTTTAAATCGAATGCTTTCACCGACATCGCTTGAAGATGGGTACCTCCCCGGGTCACTGCTTTAAACATCTTTTACGTATTTTCTTAAACACCGCTGTCATTGTTTAAAGAGTAACTAGAGTATTGTTTAACTTTTTTTCTATTGTTTACACCGCTGTCATTGTTTAAAAAGTAACTTTTTCTTAAACACTCGCTGTCGTTGTTTAAACATATTTACGTATTTTCTATTGTTTACAATGACGTTCTTTTGTTTCCCACATTGTTTGTTTTTACTAGGTCTATGTTTAAATTTCGTAAGTTCACAACCAAATAAGCTTGTTTCGCTTTTATTTATAAAAAGATTTACAACATTTACAACGTCCGCTCTGACTTTGGACACTCACGACTCGACCCTCGTATAACGAAACAAGTGTCTCGTGACATTCGAATGCTCACAACGGTCGCATAACATGCGCATCAACTTGAACCCTCGCACAACGCATAACATTAAAAAAAGGTTAAACAACACACATTCATGAAAACGACTATTAATCAATGTGTCATGGTCGAACTTAAACGAAGATCCTGATAGTTAAACACAGAACGTAATAGTTGTACACTGACGTAATGTTCTTAAATGGTAATGTAAAGTCTCAAGTGATAAATATCAACCTCGTCTAAAGGATAGTTTTCGATCTCCTCCTCTAGAATCCTCCGCAATCACGAAATACGTGAAAAATTTCTTTTCTTACCCAAGTCGAAATGCTCGCTTAATTGCTTTCGCCCGTCATCCACTCGCAAGAATCCTCCTCGATTCGTGCAATTATGAGAGCATTTCGACTTGGGCGTGAAAAAGATAGTTTAACTTGTTGTGTGATCATGCGGCTAAATGATTCTCAAGATAAGGGAAAGAAGGTTCACGAAAACATCCTTTCTAGATAGAGTGGTCTGTCCATGGGAAGAGGAGGACGAGGAGGAGGAGGAGGATGATGAGGACGACGAGGAGTGGTCATGTCCATGGGGAGGGTTCTTTCCGGGTTATTTATGGTGTGAATTCCACAAGCGGTCGACTCTTCATATCCGAGAAAAAAAGTTAAACGACGATGCGCCGATATCGATCGATGAGAACGAATCGGGTGTTCGAAAGATTATGTTACCGCAGATAAATTTTAATGTCGCCATTAATTCTTATGCACGGGATACCATAATCCCTCGCCACCGCCACGCACACCGCCAAAGAATTCAGATCAAACGAAAAAGATCACCGCTTTTACGCAAAGACTTTGAGAATTTACACGTTAATATGAATAGTTATACATGTAAAAGATAACGTTAAACGGAGATAGGGAAGTATTACACTGGATATGATAATTATTAAACATATTAGTAAAATATTTAAACGTTAAAACCAAGCAGTAAAGCCCTTCAAAAGGTTGAACACGACGTGATTTGGCGCTTTCCTTTCCCACCATTTTTCGTGGCCAAAAATGGGATTTCACAACATGGACCCATTTGAAGTGAACAGTAGGGGTAAAAAGGGAAGTTAAACACTAACCAAGGGTAGTCCGGTGTCAAAAAGTAGGAGGGGGTTTTTGGGAAGTTTTGAAAATTACGAGGGGTGAACAGTAATTTTCCCATTTAATAATAAATAAATAAACAATCTTTATTTGTTGGGACGTAAAATAATAAATTTGAGGTTTTATAGGATTATCTGTGTAATCCCCAAATTTATGGCAAAATTTTCACAACACACTAAATTTCTTTTAAATTTTTATTATAAACTATATTTTTTAAATATTCAAATAATATTTTAAATTTTTTATATTCTTTTTATAAATTTATATACACTATCTTATCAAAGATGTACGTATTCCATTTTTTTTAAATAATAAATCTTGCAATTTGTGCGCTATTTTTTGTTTTGTTAACCAGCAAACATAATAAGTATAAATAAAGATGGATTCCAATTTGTTGTTTCTTAACATTTCCCTAATATGTTTTTTTATAAAAATTTAGTATTTTTTTATGATTTATTTTTATTTTTACAAAAGGCAATAAAAACTATCTATAGAGGTCACACATATAGTGGTGCATCGCTGACTTACCAACCTCTTAGTCTTAAGCGTGTGTTTGGATTCATCAGAATGAAATGAGAGGAATGCAAGAATGCAGGAGGGAAAAGGAATCGGGTGAGTGAACGATAATGAAAAAGTTTTGATTGGAGATGTAATTCATTCGAATAAAAAGTAGAAGAGTAATTTATTGGGAATTAAGAAAGTAATGAAAAGATATGACGTAAAATTACTTTTATGCCCTTAATATAAATAAATCAATTTTGTTGTTTATAAAATATTTTAAAATAATTTTAATTATTATAATAATTATTTAAATTACTTATTAATTATTTTATGACTTATATTTAAAAATAAATATTTATTTAATAAAAAAATATTATATGATTATTATAATTAAATATTAATTATTTAAATATTAATATATTTAAATTAAATATAAAAATATTATTTAATATAATTTTTTTATATGATTATTATAATTAACTATTAATTATTTAAATATTTAATACATTTATATTTAAAAATAAATATTTATTATAATTATTAAATTATTATTATAATTAACTATTAATTATTTTAATATTAATACATTTATATTAAAAAAATACTTATTTATTTAATATAATTATATGATTATTTTATTTAAATATTAATTACTTTAATATTATTTATTTAATATATTAATAT
Organism: Dioscorea cayenensis subsp. rotundata; assembly: GCF_009730915.1. NCBI lineage: Eukaryota > Viridiplantae > Streptophyta > Magnoliopsida > Dioscoreales > Dioscoreaceae > Dioscorea > Dioscorea cayenensis. The sequence continues at coordinate 19,138,179 of NC_052476.1, read as the reverse complement.
AGTGGAGGGTAAAATGGGTATTTTATACCCATTACCCCTCAATCAATTTTCATTCCCCCGGGGGAATGGATCATTACCCATGAGGGGTTACTGGCAACCCAAACCCCTCATAGGGAATGATTACTACCCCAAAAATGGGCCAAACGTGGAATGGGTACATAGTTCCCACAAGGAGGGAACCATTACCCCTATTTAAACACTGTCTAAGGGTTTATTATATGCAATGAGATAATATGTGATGAAGTATTTTCAAAATGATATATTAAAATATATAACTTCACAATGGTAAATTTTTTTTTTCTCTCGGTAAAACCCACTAAACATTGGATGAGCAGTATTTGCACAGTAATGCATAACCACTGGACCATCTAAGTGGTTTGCTTTATATTTTTTCTAATAATCAAAATTCATAATAAATTATAAATTGGGATTTCCACAAAAACAATTCGTAAAGATCTCTTCATTAATTGCCAAATTCAATATTTCTTTACAAAAACCCCTCATAGATCCTCAGATTCAAATCAACAAATATATATATTAAATAGAGCATTGAATTTAAAATTAAACAAAAGGACAAGAACTGAAATTAAATACTGTAATTCTATTTCAAATACCACGCACTACAAACTGATCATAATATTTACAATGAAAAATTCAAAAACCTCATCTTCATTCTCTCTCTCTGACAATTGTTTTTCAAGTTCTTGTATTTCAACTACAAACTACAACAGAAACAGAGCTGTGACTATGTCAAACTATGTCTTCTGAAAATTTACTGTATCATTCATTCTGAAAAATCTGATCACCAAAACAAGAACTTATGTGTGTCTCTGTGTCAAACAAAAACTCACACAATATAAAGTATACCGACTTCGATAAGAGATGTGGAGGAACACCGAGAGCAACAGTACAGGCGGCGAGAATTCCTCCGAAGAAACCGTAAATTACATTGATGGTGAACTTCTTGATGAATGATGAAGACTCATGAGCAACAACACAAGTGTGACCCATCATGTATGCGACATCGATTCCTTCTCTTCGATGAGTTCCTTCACTTCTTGCTTAACTCCAACTCCCCGAAACCTCACTTTCTAACCTCTCAGTATCTCCAATTCGTGCCATTGCGCTACTACACTGTATCAGAATGCTTTACCACTGACTACTGACATTTTCGCCATTTGATTCAGGTCTCTGTAAAAATTCAGCTATCTCTCAAAAGAAGTTGGTTCTCGAATTCATCACTGTCCCATCTGAGGTCCTTGTACCCATACCTGACGATACACTGGAAAAATATGGTACTCAGGAGGACCACTCTACCGATCAAAAACTGCCTCGTCGGGGAGAACTTTTGGGACTGTCAGTGTTTGCAAACAAACAAATACACATACCCTGTGGAATGCAGGAAAGTTTGTCACAAAGTGCGCAAACATGGGCGGATACCAGTGACTAGTAGTATAGATTAGGCCAATGCCGGGAACACGGACAAGGGCCTAAGCTTGGGCCCCAAGGCTGAGGAGCTGATCAAGGCAGACTTTGTTCTGGAGCTCAAGGACTGCTTTCCTGAGGTGCCATAATGCCATGCAGACATTGCGTATAAGGGCGAGAAGTGCGAAGACTAGGGGAAGCCAACCCCATTGTGGACCTTTGTTAGGCATGCCGAGAAATAGAGCAACTCTAATGATCCAAAGAAGACAATGAAGAGCAGCGCTAAAAAACACAGTTCGCTTCCAAAATAGTAACAATGATGAGGAACATTAGACATGTTGTAACGAACATCACAAATGATCACCGCAAGGCCTGTTGAGTGATAAAAATAAAAGATTAATCAAATGAAACATACGATATCCATGGAGTTAGTCAAAAAGGAAAATACATACCATATGCATTTCCAATTGTATCGGTGTTCTTGAAACCAATTGTGACAACAAGACATAAGAACATTAGAAGCCAGTTGACCTCTGGTATGTAAATCTGCCCATGAATGCTGCTTGAAGTGTGTATGATCTTCACTCTAGGAAAACAGCCCAATGCCTCGACACTGACTGATAATGGAGAAAGTTGCTGAAATTATTGCCTGGCTTCCAACTGCAGTCGCCAGAGTCGCAATGACAAACACTGGCCAAAATATTTGTTCTGGAGGTAACAATTGCAAAGAGCACATAAGGAAAACTGGGAAAGATATAACAGAATGGCTCAATGAATCCAAACATAATGTTTACAAATCAAGTGAGGGTTCACAATCAAGAAACAATAAACAATTTGGTATGGGAACATTAGTTCTCAGTTATATGTATTATTTTCTTGCTATTATATCAAGTTCAATTCTTATTTCATTCAATTCTTATATCATTGCCCCTGTAAAGTCCAAAAAGAGAACAGGAATTAGACATCAAATATAAACCAAAAGATTATCATAATACCTGGAATGGATTCAGTAGAAGCTTTTCTTGAAGATCCTCATTGTGCTTAGTGAGATACGCTGCTCACCCATATAGGCCAAAAACCAAGCAGGGATAAACCATAGCTGTGAAATGCCATCTGCCGGAAAAGACATATATTCATGTATTTGATTTTATAAACGGCAGAACATTATTTTGAAAAAGGAAAAAACCAGTATACAACAAACTAAACGGAGTACTTTATATGATAAATTGCATGGGAGATACATTTTATAATTTCTGCCATTAAACAACACCGTGGCTTAAAGAATAACTCTCATGAAGAGTAGAAAAATGTAAATTATAAAAAGTATCTGTGAACATTTTTACAAAAGATTTAATCATCAGAAAGGAGGAGATTACTGAGTTCATTAATACAAGTTATTAAATTCTATAAATGAAGTTCAAAAGAAAACAAACTGCAATAGTGCCATGACAGAAGAAAAGTTCAGAACTCTAAAAGTCTTACCCTAATTGAAAATTTTGAAAAATGACCAAGGTCTGCAAACATGGCCTCAGCACCTGATTAAGAGATCATGCCATAACATCAGCAAGATGAAAGAAGTGCTCGATAGGATAAAAAAAATGCCACAAACCTGTAATACAAAGAACAATGCCTCCAAGTGAACTCCAGCCATCTTTCCCAGTTAGTTTAAAGAAGTTATAAATATAATATGGTGAGACAGCACGAACAACACCAGGAGTTCCACTTGATAATGTTGTAAATGCCTATTCCACTGATGCAACAAAGCCAAGCAATCAATATTGAGCAAAAAGAAAAGCCAACCCGATGAGTCCCATAGTGTTGCAGTGCAAAAAGGGCCATTAACACAATACATGCAGTGAATACCATGTAATCTGCATAAATGACAAAAAATTTAAAACATAAACACAGACAATGAGTATGCTTAAAAATAAAATACTCGAAGTTTGATTGGAGAAAGTAATCCTCTTTGACTAAATAAAAAATTCAATAAATTATAAACAACAACAAGCCCATGTAATTGATAAGCTAGGACTTGCAGATTAAGAAGTCCTGAGACTAACTGCCTAAGCCCTTGTGATAGCCAAACCCCACAGATTAAAAATAAAGCTTAGTAGTCAATGTGAGCTTGTCATAGCATGAGAATCACAAAAATGTTACTAAAACTATATTACTCAATGGAGTAATTTTCAACGGTCAAAGAGAAGCATTCACCATCCATTATCTTATAACAGAAGTGCTAGTCAATTTTTCAAAACAAAAAGAACCATTTAATAACTAACCAAATATAATATTCTAGAAGAGTAATCAATGTAGCTTACTTTCGTGTAAATTTGGAACCTTTATTCTGATGCCAGACACTGCCGAAAGCACTGAAAAGAGTCCAGTAAATCAACAATTAGTAATAATTGCAGGAAAGCTAAACAATTTCCACTTGGTTGCAAAAAGCACTGCCAGAAGTATCTCTTTTAGCAAACAGAATACATCTATTGATCAAAGAGTGTTTATTTTAATAATAATACCAATAACTAACAAAAAAATAAAATATAAAGCACCTCAGGCTGACTAGGACGCAGATATTGAGTTCAAAATGGATTTTGGCATCCTTTGTCAACTAATTCTTCTATAAAAAACAATTGTCATAAAAAAAATTTTATGTAACTTCTTGAAAAGCACATAAACTTACCAGACATTGTTGGAGTCAAGACACCATCGCCAATAACCATACTGACTCCCAGGAGCACCACAAGCAACAGAACAATGCGAGAGCTCTGATGTTTCTCAAAAAAATTCTTTATCAACACACTAGTCTTTGTTTCTTTCTGAGATGTTTCCATTCTATAAACAGATAGGTGATCATGCACCGTGTTAAAATTGTTCAAAAGCCCCATCTTTGAGTTTCTGCACATCAATGAATAGAGGGCGAATGTCCCACCTGCAGAGGTATTATCAAGTTACTGGTGTAAAATATCACACAGGATGAATCAGAACAGGCATGAAATCCAAATACATAATTAGGGATCCCTTGAGCACACCTTCGCCATTGTCATCGGCTCCTAAAACAAAGACTATGTATTTCAAAAGAGGAATCAGAGTGAGAGTCCAGAAAACCAAAGAGAGGACTCCAAGTACTTCGGCATCCTGTTCATGGAGTTGCAGCTTTCCTGAAAACGTACTCTTATACACATAGATGGGAGAAGTGCTCAGGTCTCCATAAACAACACCAAAGCTCTGGTAGGCCAACAAAAGGGTGGTTCTATAAGATTTCTGCAGGACATAAACAAAAGTTTCAAATTACAGGATTCAAAACAGGGAACCATACTATGCACAACGTTGATGTGAAATGAATCATAGACAATAACATCAACTGCTTTACGGTTACTGTAACTAACTGCCAAAAATTATGCTATGATGTCAATGAACCATAAACGAAGAAAAAGGAAAAATTTTGATATTTCATTAAAAAAAATGAGAAAAAAAAAAGTTGAATCTTACTTCCCTCAGCCAATATTCCACAATGCATAAAATTCAAATTTTTTTTTTTAAAGTCTGCAAGTTTTGATACAGAAAAATCTTTCAACCGATTATAGAACAATGTTAATAATTCAAGTTTTCTGCAAGAATCCACCTTTACCATCAAAAATAGCAATCAAAAATCCACTTTCATGCAAACTCTACCCAAATTCAGAAAAAGAACATTAGTCATTACACTCAAAGAAGGAAAAGACAAAAGTTCCAATCTTTGACAAAATTTCAAACCCAATAGTCCAAAATCAAATCCTCCAATCACCAAAAACTCCACACAATAATTTTTCTTCATCCACAAAACCACAACAATAATCACTCAAACCAATAAACTCACAAATTTAAAAAAAAAACACAAATTTCGAGAACGAATCATTAAAAAGAGAAACCACTCACCAAATATCGCCTCTCCGGTGCCTGTGCACCAGACTCCAATTCCATTCCACAAAGTTCCGGCGATCCTCCACCGCCAATAAGGTATGCCCTGGCCGTATCTCCGGCACACTTGACGTAATCGTAGCCCAGAGAATCAAGCGAGCGAGAGAGAGAGAGAACCAGAGAGAGAGAGAGAGAGAGAGAGAGGGCGCCAAATGACTTGTTGGAGTCTCTAAAACACACAGAACAAACACTGATTTGTTAGGGTTTTTAAAAACACACACATATGTAATTTCCACGTCAGCTTTTTATATTTAAAAATTTTTAAAATTTTATCTTTTTATATTAATATATATATATATATATATATATGAGTTTGTTGGAAAATAAGAAAAATGGGGAAGTGTGCTTTTGAATTTTGTGAGTTACGGTGAGATATTGTAAAACTATAACTACCAAAAAAAAATCTCACTTCATGTCATAAATATATTCCATGTATAATTTGCTATGGGAGAGATTTAAGGAAAAATTTAAATTTTTATTGCATATTTCTATTAAATATAGTATTAATATTTAAAAATTTTAATTATATTTATTTGTTTATATAATAAATATCTGTTAAACCTTTCAAAAAATCAGTTATAGTAATTAAAAAATTTGTTTTTGTTTAAAAAGATATACCAACAGTTTTTCATGACTAGAAATTATTTAATCATTGAAGTAAAATTTTTATTATATACTTATCATCAGATGAGAGAATTTACCTAATACATATAAGTAATTTAATAAATCTTAATTTTATATAGCACATGAGAAATTATGGTTACGTATAAGCACATGAAAATTTTCGTTACATATAAACTCTTGTATATACACACTTATAAAGGGTTTAAATAAAATATTATCTTTAGTAATATTTTTCAATGACTCATAGGGTCCCTAAAGAATAGCTTTATAAAAAATAAAAAATAAAAAAAAGCCTTTCTTTTAGCAAGAATTCAAACTCATTTATTTAAATAACCTAAGCTTGTACTCTTTGAACAACCCTGCTTTTATTTTTATTTTTTATATTTTATTTTTTTATTTTTTCAACATCTTGAACTACCCTGTTAATTTTATTAATATTTTCATATGGACAAAATTTATAATATTTAACATATATATATATATATATATATATATGGTTACCCACATACCCTTTTCAAAAGCAATGGAAGTGCCTATATGATAGTAAAACTAGTGGCTTTTTTCCCCCAAAAAAAACTGATGCAATTATAAATTACAGACAACCATTGCATGGTTCAATGGATTGTCACATGAAAAATGGATGAAGGTAGGTGCAAAGGTCGAAACCATATATAATAGTAATATAATAATACTATTCACATATTGTTATGTGGGAATTGTATTTTTTTTTTTTCTCCAAGATTGTATGACGGAGAAAAATTATTAGTACAATATAGTTTTTGTAAATTTTTGAATACACTAGTGGACTTTCGTTTACCTCTACGTAGTCCTTCCAAAATTAATAAATTCATAGAATGTGATAAACCCTATATATAAGCAGTAGCTGTATTTATCTGTCCACTGACAAGCTTTAAGTAGAGTGACAGTTTTGCACTCAATTATAACTAAAATACATGTATATATGTAAAAAGTAATATAAATAAAAGAATTTATAATAGATATTAATATTTAATTAAAAAACCATTTAATTTTGCTAAAATGATATATCCTTCTGTTTGCTTTAAGTATTTTTATTGCTTAAATTTGGACAAATTTAATTCATACTATATTTTTCAGTCATAAAAAGTAGAAAAATCTATAACATCCCAAATTATCACCATTTTTCAGAAAAACTTAATCAATGTTATATTCATAAAAGAACCTTCCCAACTCCTAAAAATGTTTAGTAATTGCATTTTATTTATATTTTATTAATTTTATATATATATATCTCCCTTTATTTCAAGTAATTTTAGTGGAGGATAAATATTTATTTATTTAGAATAAATCAAAACATCAACTATAGTTTCTAGAATTTTTATTTATAAGATTCTCAAATATTAAATTTAACTTTCTTAAACCATTTAAAGAAATATTCAATTTAAAATTTTTAGGATAAAATTAAGTCATATTTCTTGGCTACCAAGTAAGACACTTTACTGTGACAAATGGCATATTAATTTTTCTTACTTTATATGTTTCCTTTGAAAATTGAGGCATTCTTGTCTTAACATGCCTTTCGAAAGATAAAATAAACATACATTAAATTTGTATTTATATTATATTATATATATATATATATATATATATATATATATATATATATATATATATATATATATATATAATAGAAGAGATGATCATGTATCATTTTAACATCCTATTCAAGAACAATGATTATTCTTTTGATTGCCATTCAAACTCAGTACTATTGATAAATGACAAATTTATAATTTTAAATAGTTTTCAAATTTTATCAAATTTATAATTTTATAGTTTTTCTCCAGTATATTTAAAATATATAAGGAGGGAGTTTAATTTGGGAAAGTCGACCTGAAATGTCAAAGCATTCCCTGAAGAAGAAATAAAATATATATACTTTTGTTTGAAACTTTTAGTGTGGCTTTGGTGAGGTGGGTAAGAACTATTTAATTTTTAACAAGTTAATTAAGTGATTAATGATCTATTATTAGAATAATATTATCATTTGCGTTCATCGATTTAGTGTCCAAAATTTGTAACTCAAATTTAGTTTTAACGAAATAAAAGGAATTTTAGAAGTTGTTAGATAGACAAATATATTTGGATTTGTTTAATATAATGATAATATATATAATAATTCGTTTTGAACAATCTCTATTATGAAATTTAAGTTTATTATATATAAGAAAATAAATAAATTAATGATAAATATTATATAATAATAAATAATAAAATATGCGTATTAGTTGCGAGAATATGCCAAATAAAGAACTAACTAAAATATAGATAGATAACGTGAGAAAGTAAATCAAGGATAAGCTGCTTTCAAAGTTGATTCTCCTCCAACTTTACTGATTAAGTTGACCTATAGTTGGATGCTGATTTTTACTGGATCACTTGTTTTGCTTTTCAGGACTTTAGAAACTCAAAACTCTGATTTATATTAATTATTGAGTTTAATACATGTTTTGAGAGAGGATAAGAAAGAGGGGTAATAGAATTAAAATATGATAATTGTTAATAGTTCACATTAATCGTCACTATCGTTTGAAACCCTAATTGGAATCTCATCCTTCGTGGAATGTTTAAAGTTTAATATTATAAGTACCAAAGCTACGACCCGACATATCATTTTCAAATTATTATCTTATTTGTGGCATACACTATAAAATCTTAATATAATGTATTTTTCTTTATTAATAACAATTATCTACTCTTTTGAGAGTTTGAGTATTTCTATTACCCTTTTATCATGTCCAACAATGGCATGCAAAAGATAACTTGGCTGATAAGAGAAGGAAATTTCGAAACTAAATACTGACAAGTCAAGTCAAAAGAATATTTGTTAGTTTGTTATATAATATGATATTAATTTAAATTGAAATTCAAATTACGTAATATGATTTATAACTTCATAATTAAATTTAATATATTAAGTGGTTTTTCGATCTCTAAATTAGATACTGTGTGTGTTTTCGTGGTTTATTTGTTAATTATGAAATTAAGATGACATGTATATATGTCGCACTTTATTAATTTGCAAATAATAGAGATAAATAAGCTATCATAATTTATTATTAATAATCAAAATCCACCATTTTCATTGTACATCAATTGCATTCAAATGAAACATTTATTTATTTTATTTTATTTTTCTAAAATTAACTAATGTAGAATGTGACAGTGGAAGAAATTGAATGACCATTAACTCACCTCTTAATTTTGGAACAATTTTCATAAGGATTTGATAGAGATCAATCATGGTGGGGCACTATAAGAAAAAGACTTAAATGGAGTTAAGTTGGTTTGCAATATTGTACTAACTCACTAGTCATTAATACATTGCTTAAATAATCTTTGTGGTATGATGACTTGGTTTCCTCAAACCCTAAAATATCAGTAGTCCCTCATAAAGTCAATATTCATTGCTATATCACCTTTGACAAACTCTATTTTTAGTAATTATTTATTTAAATTCTTTATATGGCAAATTAATTATTCAGTTTAGAGATTCAATATTAGTAATGTGTTTACTTATATTTGTAACACGCTAATCGTTTTTGTTTATTTATAAATAAATAACTATATTAGTCAAAGATACTTGAAGCAATTATCTAATATACTATAAAAATAATGAAACTTATGCATATAATTTTGGTAAGCTACTTAAAACCACAACTTTTTTTGATGAGTTTGTGGACAAGGTTAGTGATAGGGTTAGGGTTTCAATTTTAGATTAGTAGGTGTCAATGTTGATGATACATTTTGTAGTTTTTATTTATTTATTTTTTAACATTAGAAAATGCTGACTGAAACACTTCGATAGCTTTACAGAGAAAATTGTCTCCATTGCTACTATGTTTAATTGAAAATTTCGCCGAGCGTTTTGTTTTTCTATTTTTTTCTTTTTGTGATATGATGGTTGTCACTCTTTTAAAATCAGTCTTTTCTCTTTTAGTCGTTTTTTTAATTTTATGAGCTAAAAGTTTTTTTTTTTCTTATAGATTGATAGACCGACATATTGAAAGTTTTGTTTTGTTACGCGTATTTATAGAATAATATTAATATTATGTGATAACAATTATTTATTAGTGTAATTTTTATCCGGTAGACTCGGTTTCGTGATAACTACCATGGAACGGTGGCTCATTCTTAGCCCTAGGTTTATAAATTTTATTGTTTTTTATTATATAATCTAAAGATATATTGATAATTATCTGAAAAGATCATGCCTTTACTTTAAAGTTATTAAATCGAAGAATCTAATCGGACGTTTCGAGCCACATCTCGATTCTATAAGAACTATCACGAAACCGATCCGCGCGATCATCTCTACTGTTTACACAAAATAAATTCAAATATTTAAAATATGATAAATTAATTTGATAGCATTAGATTATTTACATAAATATTAATTTTTGGCTACACAAGTAAGTTTTTAAATGATGGTTTGTGTATATATATATATATATATAAAAGTAAATTTTCTCTTATAAGAAATCAATTGACATTTCCCTCTACTTGAAAACTCAAGCAACTTTCTTTCATTATTTAAAATTAATTTATAACCATTTTCCATTGTTTCTCTTCAATAAAGAAAATTCTTTAAAACATGTAAAATTTAATCAAATTAGTTTATAATTAATTAATTTATTAATTTGGGTTTTCCATTAAAGGCATCTCCTATGGATTAATCCTTTTCACAAGAAATTCATTCAAGTCGTTTGTAAGTCTCTTAAATATTTACTCTATGCAAGGGATATATGTCTCTCATTTTATTACAGAAGGAGTACCATTAACAGGCTTTTATTTTTAAATATTATAACTTTTGAAATTATTTGTAAGTGCGCACGCATCATGTGCATTTTTGTCATGAAATACACACAACAATAAAACTGCAAATAATTTATTGTTTTAATATCAACTATAAACATTGATACTCCAGCGCGTTTTTATCATCAGTAAATTCATGTATATCTATCGTTTTCTAACGTCGAGGATCGTTTTATTATCCAAAGTTCACACATTTAACACTTTATTCAACTTTTTCTCTTGAAATTAAATATAAAGAGATAAATGTGAAATATATAAATTAAGGGTAATTTTGAAAAGATAACTAATTTTTATAAAATTTTATTAAATAAGCTAAATGGTATGTGAGATTCGATTAATCAGAAAAACAGATAGCGAGCAGGAAGGGATAAAGACTATTCTCGTTTTCTATGCATCAAAATTTTTTCCTGATTTTTCAATATATTATTATGGTGTTAGATTGTGTAAGTGTTGGTGCTTATTTTAAATGATGGTGATTGTTTTAAATATTTTTTATGTTACAACCTTGAAAATAAATAGGTATAGTAGGGGTTTTTGCTTAGTGTTCCTTTTTTACTTGTTTATTTTGTTACTTATTCCTTTTTAGGATATTTATCCATTTAGAAAAATCTATCAGTATTAAATATAGGTTTTTAAAATTATCATCTATATTTAATGTATTTTTACAACTTCTAATAGATTATATTCAAGTACATATAAAGTGGAAATTGCCAAAAATACCCTCTAAATTTGCAATATGTACAAATCGTCCTCTAAATTTGATTATCCACAAAACACTCCTTTTGAATCTGATGAATTTAGAAGCCCCTCAAGCATTTAATGGAGTTAGTTTTTGAGATTTTTGACGAAACATTATCCAGCTACGTGGGAAGTTTAGCAGAGTGAGGGCGTGGTCACCGTAAAAACCCTGTCTCATGATAATTTTTCCTCTCTGAGAAGCGAGTTTTTCTTAGTTTAATCCCCGGAGAACACCATTATTGACTTTTGGTTTTCCTTTTTCTCTCTTCGTCTCTTGACTTTTCCCTTTTTCAAAAGTTGTGCGTTGATCCTGACAGCTTCATAGGATTGGACCAACGTCTCAGAGGAAAACTCACTCAACTCTTCGACATTTCATTAGTTTGCGCTCAAGGTATTGAGGCGGGGTGGGCGCTCGATTGAGAGATGTTGTGAGTTTCCTTTGTTTTGATATTCGATGTGGGTTTTCTTTCGATTTGATTTGTAAATTATTTTGTAAGATCTCACGATTGTGTCCCATACTCGTTGTAGTGAAGTGAAAATTTTAAATGGTTGGCGCCTACGAAACATTGGTCAGGCGTGCGATGACAAAAGCTTCGAAAATGATCTAACGAGGAGGAAGGTCCTACTTCAAGCCGTTAGGGTATTGCCCGAGAGTGGAGCAGATCACTCGTGGAATCAGATACCTACTAGTCATTTCTGTTTAAACTGTCTGGATAAATTAAGTGAGACACTATAACATTTTAAAGCGAGCTTGATAAATTTAAGCGAAACATTTCTCTTTAAACTAAAAAGCTGTATAATTTTTGAGCGGAAAGCAGGATATTATGAGGATGGTGAAAAACGTAAGTTTTAAGCGAATTTGGGATAATTAATCAATAAATTTTAACTTAGTACAATTATGTATTTAAATATCATCGTTTCATTTAAATTTGCGTTTATTTATAGAAACGATTTTCATTAAATAACGTTGAGAAAAATGTCTGATAATGTCGCGATGGTTTTGTGGCGAAGCATATGATACGAATATAAGTTGTCCTCTATGCTTGGTTGGCGATATGGTTTATTTTCAAGAGATCTACGATTGCTACCAGCAGCTTGTGGTAGTGAAGTGAGGAATTTTTAAAATGGCATAAGCGCCTACAAAGCTTGTCTAGTACGATAGTCATAACGAAAATCATCTAACGAGGAAAGAAGGCTACTAAACCATTAGGGTGGCACGAGGTGGAAACGGATACTGCTCGCGTAGAATCCAGAATACTCTACTAAAATCATTTCTATTTAAATAGAAAGCTGGATAAATTTAAGCAGAGGCATAATCATTTTAAGCAGGAAACTTGATAAATTTAAGCGGAAATATTTACATTTAAAAGAACTAGTATAATTTTAAGCGAGAAGCGAGGGGACTGACACTGGTGAAAAATCTTTCAAAGTTTGTTTGAGGATAATGTATAAAATGTTAGACTTTTATGTGATTAGTGTTTTCCCACCATTTTTAAGAGCGATGATGGAATTTCCATACATTGGGACCAGTCAGAATGACCTACATAAGGGGTAAAAGGAAGTGGAAAGATGATAAAGGAAGAGTGCATAAGGTATTCAAAACTTACAGGGGTTGTTTGGGAAGTTTTAAACAGTGTAGGGGGTAAATAGTAATTTTTCTTTTTTTAAAACATATTTTAATTAAAAGATAATTTTTGAAAAGTTAATCCAAAATTTCTATAAAATTTATATTACCAACTAACTATCAATCGATAGTCGTATGAATTAGGTAAAATTGACAAGTAAAGAGGACGGAGAGAGTATAATATTATTTTAATTGTTACGTGTTATAATACTGGCGACATATTTCCATTAGAATAGCATTGAAAAAGATATTAAAAATGATTACGCATGAGGAATCATGAGTTATCCCATTGCTCAATTATCCGTTACTTGTACTACGAGATCACAATCGACCAACCTTTTCAGACATAATTTACTGGATCTCTCCATTTCTAGCCAAAACATACCCATATGTATTAGAAAACAAGTTGAAAAGAAATGATGTAATTATATTCACGTTGGATGTTTCGTGGTGATGAGTAATGATAAACAATTTTACCCTGTTATGAATCAGGAATAATTTATAATATATGATATTGAAAACGGTCAAAAATTGTTACCATTATATATAATATTAAAAACTATGTTTTACGACATTGAAAATTATTGATTACTCTTCGGTATTGGAACCATTGAAAACAAGGAATATATTTTATCATTGTGTAGTTTCAATACTAAAAGCGTGATTAAATTGTTTAGCGTCATTATTATGAGCATCTCACTGCACAATGCACATAATGCCCATATCTTTGTGAAATAATTTCAAAAGTTATAATTTTATAAAACCATCAATAGTTTAACATTATTATCCTGTATGTAACTTTTATGTATATTTAATAGTTAATTTTGGCTGAAGGTGCAATAAAACCGGCAGGGAAAATTGATTAGTTGTACATATTTTTAGTTAAGAAGATATAGTCCATTTATCCCATTTATTATTGATGTCTCATATCTCTAAGTCTAGTGTTGTGCGTGCCTTGAATGTTTTTAATAAAATGCTAAAAATATCTTAACACAGACTCAAAAGTGACACCTAGAGATTGAGTCATTAATATGGATTTACAAATTGAAAAAGTGAGCTCGTCTTTTTACATCTTGGCGCAAGTATGAATGTAAGTTGGGCAAAAGCAAGTTTATAATTTTAATTTAATTTAAATTTAAAAATAATTTAGGGATGGGCTAGAAATTTAATAAATTTAAAGAAGTTTTTCAAGAATGGAAACCTGCCATTAGTTTCATCCAAAACTGACGGCCCAAGTATTAATTATTTTATGGCCTGAAAGAAAAACAATGAGCTTATATATATATATATATAATATATATATATATAAATATGAGGTTATGATTTTTATTTATTAATGTTATATTATGGATTATAAAATGGGGTTTTTAATTAAAAATAAGGATTCTTTTTTTTTTTTGTGAATAGGCAATGGCCTCGTGAAGGGTAGTCGGGGACGTCGTGTGGAAGCGGCCCAGCTGCGAATCGTCTTACTGCTGCAGCAGGCGGATTCGAGCAGATGTCCCGAAAAAAAAGCCTCTGAAGAGCCGGTCTTAGGGTTGGCCTGGCAGCGAGTTAGCTTATTCATTTCAGTACACATATTATGTAAAACAAAAAAAAATGTAAATAACAAATGGCCCTTGAAAAGGTTTCGTTTTCTAGAAGGTCCTTCAACTTCTCAAAATTCTTAAAGATTCTCTGAAGTTTTAATTAATAATTATTGAAGTTTGACATGGTTTTAAAATGTCTCCTAGCATGCCAAACTACAATAATTATCATATTTTTATAGTCCATTAATTAAATATTCATTTGAAAAATATGACATAAAAATATGCATGTCTTTATTTTCATAAAAAAAAATTATCAAGATTACTCGTTTTTTGAAAAAGGTTATCAACTTTTTTTATGTTCTTGTATACCCTCCGGTTTTTTTTACTTATATATTTTTAAAATTTATAAAAAGTTGTATTGATTTCCAATGTTACTTTTATTTAAAAATATACAAAAATATGTATTATAATTTATTTGAAATTGTAGATACATATTAAATATGGAAGATAAATTTGGAAAAATAATATTTAATGATTCACAAATTTTTTAAATGGACAAGTAAAAATTCA
>NC_052476.1:19007862-19121855 GCF_009730915.1 Dioscorea cayenensis subsp. rotundata | reverse complement strand
TTGAAACAAATTAAAATTCAGTAATTAAAATATATTTAACCAAAATTCAATGATTTAAAAAAATTACCTCATTTTGTAGACCTGTTATTAAGAAGATGTTACGTCCTCTCAAAGATCTCAGCAATTGGACCAACTCCCACTAATACACTTCCTCAAATTTTTATATGACCATGAAACCCTTTAAAAAGTCAATTAATTTTTTAAACTAAGACCTAGGATAATTTTTTTAATGACCAGGGTAGCCTGGAGGAACCCATTGGAGAAGTAAAGTTAAGGCCAAGTAGATGTCACTCATATCAGGGATTGGCCTAGTCCATTGACCACCACAAGCTCTAGGTTGAGCTAGCTTGGCGCAAGTGAATATATATATATATATATATATATATATGAAAATTTATTAATTATAGACGTTCATAATTCTTCCGCAGATTAGAAAAAAATAGGGATAAAGAAAGACGGATACAAAAGCTAATTTACAAATATGTAAATATGATAATGAACAATTCCAAAACTCTGTCTTTGCATCCAAACAGATTAGTTGAGTATTGTTTATTTTAGTGTTATATTGACTGTTTATCTTGATAAATGATTTACAATAATTGGATTTAAATCTGACAACTAAAAGACGGATACCCATAAAATAGAATTCTTCGTAGAAGACTGGTCCTCTCAAAATATATATATATATATATATTATAAAAGTAAAATAGTAAATTTAAGAAATTCAAGATGAGTAGGCTATTTTGTTTTATAAGTAGGGATATATTGTGGTAGCCAAATTGTGCAAGGAAGCAAACGGGTGCTTGAAACTTTGGTTCTTACCCAATTAAAAAAAAAATGAATTTAAAGAAAAAGGTTTGGCTCTTGATTTGGATTTTTATACAATAACATATAATTATTAACGGCAAATAAATTTATTGAACAACTATTAAAAATTAAATATAAAAACATAGATTAAAGTATTTTTATTTTTCTCATAATTTAGGAATAAATTTTAAGAAACTACTCGTCATACAAAAATAAATGAACATAACCAAAGAGCTCATAATCATAACCTAACAATACTTGAAACTCATGTGAAAAACGAGGATAAAACATTTCAAAGTCTCGAGTTCAAAACTTTCTCATCCTTGACTGAAAGGTGTGCGAGATAATCATGCGCACGTCTCTTTTATATATATATATATATATATATAATGCTTGTCACTTTCGTCTAAAAAAACAAAACACAAACAGAAAGGGGAAAGATGAAAGTGATGCTATTGTTTTAATTTAAATAAAAGGCAAGGCATAACAAAAAGTTAGAGACAGACAAACCTCATGTTTATAAATATAACATCAACAAAGCATGATTTCATACATTATTTATTTTTTATAAACCCCTTTTTAAGCTTTTTAAAGTTTCAATATTCCAATTATATACAATAAAACAATCATAATTCCTAAAAGAGACTTGTATATGAATATAAAAATAATTTAGTATCACAAGAAGTGAACAAACACTACAATTTTGAGACAACAACAAACAGCATCTCAGGGATTCAAAAAACTTTAAACTACAAAGTCTAAAGAGGAACAAAGTAAAATCACCAAGCAAACAAATAACAATGAACAGAAGTAATGTGGTATAAAACATAGAAAGCTCTCACTAATATTAGTGCTTCTCTTTGAGAAGCAACCTGAGTGACTACTCTTGAGTAGGTTTCAGAGTATTGAAGAAGTTGAGCTGGTTACTTTGTGACCTTAAGATTGTTTCCATCCTCGTTGCCGAGCTCTCATCTCCCACATTGCAGTCAGTTTCCTTTGTTCAATTAGTGTAGCCTCTGCACGTTCTCTGGCTGCTTCACATGTGTCCATCCCTGAACTGCACTTGTCGGCTTCCTTTTGATATTGGGATGCCATTTTTTTGGCTTCAAGCAACATTAGTTCAGAGCGCCGCTGAGCTTCTGTTGCTTCTTGTTCTTTTAGTTTTAGTTCCTCTAACAGGAGGTCGGTGAAATTCTTTTCCATTTCTTCACTGACCTCTGGGTCACGCTTAGCACAATCTTCAGGAAGACAAGGCACAAGAGATATCAGATAAGGATATGATAAAAGGGAAATTAAATTCTCATGAAACTTTGTAAAAAGGGGGGCTTGTATTGACAGGACACTCATAGTTAAAAAAAAAACAAAGGTTACAATAAAGATTATATGTTTGTGCATGTTCATCATCTTGTCAGAGAAATTCCCAAGAAACAACAAGTGATTGTAAGGCACACAAGTACAGAATAGTTTTAAATAGCCACCTGATATCAAAGGAATACTCAAAAGAAGTGTTCTTGTCCATCATGTCTCCATTCATCTTGAATAATTCTTATTGTCTATGGCAACTGAGAATTCATGTTTATTGATAATCATGTATTAGCTTGCAACTGGATGAATGAAAGAATGCCTTAAATAAGTTGAATAACTAGGCTGGAAAGGATTTATTTTCTTCTTAAACACAAAGGAATTTACACCTTACAAAGCAGACGTAGACAAGCATACTCAAATTTCGATGATGATAGTGCATGATGCTACTGGATATGGATGAACAAATAGCATACAGGCAATAAGAGATACAGGATACTACAGAAAAATGCTCAGGACACAGGTGAAGTGCACTTGGAAAGACTTGAACCAGACCAAAGTTCTTTCACCATTTCCAACAACAGAAATTGTTTCAGGCAAGAAACTACACCTTCACCACTTATTTAAGATTATGAGGACCAATTAAAAGGAAAAAGAAGACACGTTTCAAACAGCAGTGTATATGCTTTTCTCAGTGACATTCTAATAAGGCATATTGTAAGAACAAGAGGTGAACATGCTCACATTTACTGCATGGGGAAAATTTCAGCCTAACTTAAAGCTTTAATTAATAGCTTTCAAATAATAAAAATGTGCATAATGATTCTATAGCATGCCTTTTCTATGGTACAAAGTTATGCACATACCAAAATAACTTGTCATCCAGACAAACAACAGCAGACAAACACATAACAAACAATCTCACTCACTGAAGGCCAAAAGTTGAAATTAAAATATCTACAGGAACATTATTTAAAATAAGAAGTTAAAAAATAATTCTCACTAAGAATGTAAGGGTATACTGCCTACCCAATGTCGTGTATGCTTGCCCTTAAAACATAGAAATAACAAATATTGCCTCGAACCATTTTGTGCATGCCATACCAATCATACTTTTCAGTGTGCTACCAAGGAACTAGAGGAAACATATAACATTTGCTAATTTATCATATTCATTTAAAAGCTGATAATTAGAAAATAAGCTCATTACAGAATGATCGGGTAGAAGCATGATGGTTAAGTAAACAATATAAATAATTCAAAGGACAGACAGTTCAAAATATTAATCTTACATTTGAATACCCATTATTCAGTAAAGAATGGGGGCCTATGAACACTCAAACTATCAAATGCTTAAATAGATAGCTAATCCACAAAACTGTGTCACATCTTGAAAATAAAATCAAATACTAAAATGTAAATGGCCTATTATGATCAATAAAAATACAACATTCCACTCAAGATTCCTGTTGCCAAGGGTTCGCCAAGCACATACAAAATTTCTGAGTTTCTTCTTTGCATGCCTCTGGATTAATTAAATGAGTTCTACCAATACCTAAAGAATATCCAGTAGAAACCCTGCATAAGTCCTAGCTACTTCAAATTTGAACTTACAAGTCACATTCTAAAACACTAACACTTCAAACCTGAATTCCAGCAAGTAACCTGTTATCAACGAAGCAGCCTACTTCCACTACTTTGAAAAATGAAGCATACTCAGCATGATTCATCATAATTCATAAATCTATCTTCCTTAAAACACCTAAACAGAGAAATGGCACTTAAAATTCTAGTTTGCAAACCGACTCTCAGATTCAGAACTTCCTTTCTGATTACTGAAATCAAGACATATTATAACAAAAAGCACCCCAAACAATTTCATACGTTCAACTTCAATTCAAACACATACAAGTACTTCACAGGAGTAATCAAAGGCCTGATCTTTCAGCAATCTATTGACTAAAATGCACAAACTTCAACCGATGCTTCAAACACATCAAACAAAATCTAACAAAAATCAAACTTTGAGATCCAAAAAGAACGAACCTGTGAAGGAGACATTGCCCAATTCTGTAAACAAGAAAAGAAAAAAAATACAGGATCAGCACAAACAAACTCACATAGATAAACCATTCAATGGATCTGAAGATCACTCCGATCACCAGATCCAGAAAGTGAAGAACAAGAACAACGAGAAGAGATCAATTAGACGGGAACCTTCAGGCAGGGAGAGAAGGGGTTGGGAGGAGCAGTCGCAAGAGCAAGTGGGACAAGAGGAGGACGATGATCCGAGGGCTTCAGCGAGGTGCCAGTAAAGTGGAGGGCCGAGTATGTAGGTTGCGATACTGAGCGCCATCACCGCGAGAAGGACCTTCACGAGGCTAGGGTTTAGGGTTCCGGGCGATGCCGAACCCCCCGCCATTGTTGCTTCTCTCTCTCTCTCTCTCTCTCTCTCTCTGCTGAGAAGAGAAGCGTCGGCAGGAGAAGATGAGAGACCAGAATGGGATGAGATCATGACCGTTAATATTTTCTCGTGATGTGCGTCGAGATTGATTTTTTAATTTTTTTTTTTTAAGTAACAAAAAGGGAAAAAAAAGGAAAATTAGTATTTGAACCTGTTTGCTCATAGTTTGGTTTTGAAGGATTGAAATTAGTATTCAAAATGTTTTATTTATATATATATTTATGATTGAAAATTAACTTACAAAGCTTATGAAAATATCACCTTTTTTTTATTTTGCAAAATAAATGGAGAAAAAAAAGTAAAAGTAATTTTTTAAAATACAAATTTTTTTATTTATTTATTTATTTATTTATTTTGTCTAAATGGTACATAAACAAACAAAATAATTTATCAGAGTATATAAGCCAATATCATTTTGGTAGAGGTGCCTAAGTAATTTTCAAAAGCATACATGGGGAAAAATCTATATGGGATGGTTGAGGAAAATTCTTGAGTTTTTGAAAAGATGTTAGTAATGTCATTGATCGACAAACAATCCCTTGGTCTACTGGCACCAAACACCTATGTCAGATATTCACGCTCAGATGACAACGTGGGTTTGAACATCAGCTCATGAACCCTTTTGTTAGAAAAAAAAAATTGACGGGAAAGTTAGTTAATGTGGTGTGGTTTGAGCATTTATAAACTTAAACTTCATATATAAACTTGAACTTAAATTTCATGAAGCATAAGGGCGTATGTATGTTGAGGTATTGGATGAAGTGCTATGTTTGATATCCTCTAAGTTGTTAACCAAAAATGCCGTAAGAAACAATGTTTTTTCCCCCAAAGATAGAGAAACTTATGGATTTATCTATCCAACCTTCATTTCATTAGTTCTTTTCGTGATTTACATATCTACATTTCATAGATTTGGAAAAGCCAAGGAAACAAATGCTTTTATCTAAGACGGAGCTAAATGAGGCTATTTGAACCATTAATTTAGTGTTGAACTAACACTATGATTCCGGTGTAGAAATATTTATGGTTGACTTAGGAATTTATAAAGAGTATGATAATTCTTTTCATCAGTGGATTACTATGCGAACTAAACATATTGTCTTAGTTTGATTCAATCCAACAACTTAAGTTGATAGGAAGTGAAATTCATATATATATATACATATTTAAATTTAAATTTTTCAAATTTAAAATGATGTATAATATTAAATAAACTAATAAACAAGACATGCTATTTCAACAAAATAGAGTTTTCCGAGATATTTATGGTTTCCTCTGCATTTATATATCTTTGACACAAAATTAGATAAATATTGGGCTAGTCCAATAGATAAGGTATTTCTCTTTCATACAAGAGGTCGGGTGTTTAAATCCCATCTAACGCATGGTGCATAAGAATTCACTTTGTATGGTGGTAAAATTTTCTTTGTGCATAGGATGCCATAAGGTCTTCGGTGTGGAAGTGGATTTACAATGCCACTCCAAAAATTTCAGCTTATCACGTGTGTTTATCACTGATGAAGATATTTTCTCTTCTGTGTACTGCCTTGGAGAGATTGTTTATCCAATATTGTACTAAGTCTATCAATATGATCATATATCAATTGTAGGTGTTAAATTTTAGGTCATTGATGTGTATTAGCATTCAAGAAGCACATTTAGTCATTTTTGTGTATAATGGAAAACTAATAAAATTTTCATTTAAGGATGCATCTAGTTTAGCAAGGGTGGTACATATGTATTTTACAAATTGTCCATTATTTTTTAACTATATTTTTTAAAATACTACTAAATGATGTACCTCACTACCAGAGCTAAGGTTGTAGTTTTAATTCTAAAATGCTAACTCATTTACTATTTTATGAGTTGACATGAGAATAATTAAAACTCATTCTTTAACCTGCTTTGTTAATGCTTGTGTGATTGTATGACTTTGCTTAAATATGATGGTACTTGTCAAACTTTATAATATGATCTTATTAACTTTTTTTTTCCGTTAATTGGATTTGCTTTATCCACATCAACATTATCCAAACAACATTATAAAGACATCAGTAGAGGACATCCATCCAACCACATTAAGAAAATTAAAATAATTGATTTGGGTTTGAATTATGAACTAGTATTTTATGGTATGGTTTATTTAATAAAATGGATTAACTGATTTTATTGATGAAAAAAATCATATGCACACAAAGTGGTATAAATACTTAAGCAACTAAAAAGAAACAAAGAAAAACACAAATGTCTACCATGTAGTAACAAAAACCATATTCTAAAAGTCTCCTCATCTTAAAAAAATTGTCCGCTGGATTTGGAGTAGCTTTTTATTTAAGATATAGCCTCATTAATATGATTTTTTGAAAATCTACTATTAATTTTTTAGGATAGTTTTCAGGAATATGAGGTAAGTGTTAATTTCAATTATAATATGAAATGTTTAATTTAAAACTCTATTTTAGGTTTTTTTGATTGACATTGATTTATAATATTGGATTAATTATGCATTAGATTTGCTTCTAATAATGGTTTCCCCAACATCCCTCCTCCACCATCTTCTTCTACTTCTTCATTCTTGCATGAATAACAAACAAATACTAAGCTAATATTCCATCTTCTATTTAATAAATAGTTTACATTTAATAAATGTTTTCTCATGAAAGCATTGTGTGAATGTCATTCATCATTCTCTTCTTGTGATTTTTTTAATTTATTAACTTTTTATTTTAAATACAATCCTGTAAATTGTAAAATATTTCAAAGTCCTTTTTACTTTGGTTATTTATAAGAATTTTTCAAAAATTTATAAGGTTATATATGAAATATGACAATTTAGAGGGTATATATAAAATATCAAAACTTACAGGGTTATAAATGCAAAAAAGAAGCTAAGTTTAGAAGCATCACTGCAGCCAAAGCGCCGGCCTCGTTTGAGCTCCTCGTCGTCGCGAGCTTGTCGGAACCCTAGCAATGTCGGTGCCGGCTGATGGTGCCTGGGCGGGGAGGAAGCCGCCGAAGCGCCTCGGAGGTATGGCTGAGGCCCTCTCCATTGCCTCCGATCTCGGCTTCTCCATCCCTCCCATCCAGGTTAATCAATCTCTAGATCTTGTCCTTTCTCGCTCTATCGGCGATTTCCCTTCTTTTTAAATCCAAATTTATCTCCAATTTAAGTTTTTTTGGGTGCATTCTTATCTTTGGTTGGCTAAATGGATTGGATTTGCTTTCCCATAATGTGAGAAAAAAAATCATTGTTTTGATTCTTGTGTTCTTAGAGATGTAAATTCTAACGAATTGACGCTTTAGTATGAGCTACTACGATTGGTTTTTCTGATTACAAATCCAATCCAAGTATTGAGCATGATTTCCATTTCAGAAAATGTTAGGGTTGCAATTATATTACCCATTCCTGACATTTGTATCGACCTTGCGCTTGAAATTTGTCCCAATTTTGACGTGGATATCTGATTTTCATTTAGTGTTTTTGTATATCAATCTGACGCTTTCATCTGCCTTGTTGTTTACATTGCCCTTTTTTTCCCCTGGGATTGCATACTACTGCATGAAGTCATTCTGAAGTGTGCTTGCTATCCTACTATAGTTTTAGGAAGACAGCCAAGGCATATCCAACTCATCAACTGGGGACAAGAGTGATGATTTAATCAGAGTTTTGAGAGAGCTTACTTCTGTGCAGCGGAACATTGCCAATTTACAAGTGGAGCTTCAAGGGCGCAAGGTGAAACTTAGTTATTCTGTGGTTTTTTCCTACGGTAATTGTTTTCCAAGTTATGCCATTATGTGCATCTTTCTCACATGCATCATGAGAAGTAGTAGTACTATTATTAGTTGTGCATGCAGTTTTGCTACATTATTCAGAGATTTTATAGTAATTTCTTTGCTTTGTTATAAATCCCTGTTGGGTTTATTAGATTTCTTCCTTTATGTCCTTTCTGTCATGATTGACATGTTCTGTGGCTCTTTTGCTTTTCTAAATACTAATTTCTGATTCTTCTAGTACTTTTGATAGCTTTGCTGGTTTTGTATTATAATACGCTAAGTCCAGATTAATATATTCTGCTGGTTGCATTCCAGTAGTTCTCCTTTGCTTATGTGACAACAATGCTTCACTTGGTTGAGGAATGCTGTTGTCTAGTCTTGTGGCTTATTTGATAATATATGCATAAATGTTTATGTAAGCATGTTTTTGGGCGTTATCAGGAGGGACCTAAGCATGTAAATTAACTCGTATGTGTTGTTGACATGTTGTCCATTTGTTGATCTCTGCCTAGAAAATTATCTAGGTCAAGATATTTTAAGCTCATGAAAATTCTCTTTTTGCTATTCACATATTTTATCACCATGATAATTATTGGAGCTAGTGTTTTGGCAAAGAATATGTGCTGACCCTTTTCAGCATTGTTTAAAATTGATGTTGGAATTGTCAGGATGACAAGAATGTCGCACATCTGACTCATGTCAGTGAGATGGAGAAGAAATGTGAGTCCTTGGCAAGAATGACTGCTATACTGAAGGATGTCATTCAGAATAAGGTAATAAATTTGGAAGCTTTTTTCCCCCTCAATTTCCATTATAAAATGCTACATGATGATTATCTTGATTTTATCATTCATTTAGAGTACAGTGTTAAGACTACATTGGGCTTGTTACAGAATCTAATTCATCTTGAATCAGTTTGAAAATTTCTTAATTTTTTAGAAATAGCATGATGTTCATTTAAATAAATGTGCAATTCTCTTATTGATAAATGGCATTCCAAATCATTTCAGGATCGCATCATTGCCCGTCTGCAGCAACCATATTCTCTAGATTGCATTCCAGTGGAAGCTGAATATCAGGTTGGAATCACGTATGCAATTATCTAATATTGTTTGACTGATACTCTTTTTCTTTAAGTGAACATAAGGTTTCCAATCATATATTGCTAGTTCTGGGATATTTTTCTTGTTACAATATCCAGTGACTATAGGGTATCTTATTCTTGATTATTCCATTCTCGAAGTGGTTAGTTTAACATTTGAAGGTACACTGATCCTGCTTAAGCTGGATGATGTTTGAAAATTTCATGCGGAAGGTGTAAATTTTATTCCCTTATGTTATACCTGGAAAGAGGCGCAATTGAATGGGCATTGTGAATTTTCTATTACTTCAGACGTAGAAATTGGGGTCATATTTGGTTGGAGGATGGTCTGCAACAACTTAGTTTATCGGAACAACTTGGGAGAATAATAACTCTTTTTTACAAAATACAATTAATTAAATTTATATAATCATTTTAACATCAACTATTAAATGGTATTAAATGCAGTTTAACAGAGGATAAGAGACAGAGAGATAGGCGCAAGGCCTTTTTATTTTCCTTTAATTCATTTACAGGTACAAGTAATAGAGATAAAATATAATCTAATTTAAACAAGATTTTAACTAACTATAACATCACCGATTAGTTAAAGAGGAGAGATTTGATGGGGATGTGGTTAGCAATGCCGGTGATGTGGGTCTTGCATAGACGGTTATTGGCAATGTTGGTGGTGATGTGGTAACTGCATGGACAGTTATTGGCAATCTTTGTGGTGTGGGCACTACATGGGCAATTGCAAGGGCTTGGTCAATGCGGTCAATTTGGTCAACAACCACATGGCAAGCTGACTAGGCTGGGAAGATAGTTAGCGTGGACCAAAGATGAAGAAAACAAGGTGTATAGAGGCCTTTTGTCATGATATTAGCAAGTTGGTCCTTGAAATAAATGAAGCGCACAACGAGTTGCTTGCAGATGATCCATTCACGAACAAAATGGTAATGAATTTCAACGTGTTTGGTGCGGGCATGAAAGACCAGGTTAGTGGCTAAGAAGGTAGCTTCAATATTATTGCACCATAACATAGGCGGGCAAGTAAGATGAACAAAAGGCTCTGAAAGAAAGATATTGAAGCTAAATGAGTTCTACACATGAAACGATAATACGTTAATATTCGGCCTTCGTAGAGGATTGTGAGACAAGGAGATCACCTTTTGGCTCCCCATAAAATAAGGTTAGGACCGAGATGACAATTGGCCCAATCCACATCACAATGAGTATGAAGATCAAGCGGTCAAGTTAAGGCCATAAGGCGGGTTATCTATAGGATCTCCATCATAACGAGACAAGGGACAATTGGCTACAATTGGAGAAGAGCAAGACTTGGTGTCAAGCATTTGAGCTGGAGATGAAATGTCCTTGATATATTGGTTTTGAGATGGATGTAAACCATGAGGAGTAGAAGAAACTAGAATTCCCAAAAACTAATGAAGAGGACCAAGATCGTTGAGAGCAAAATAAGAGTTGAACTCACTAAATCCTGAATGTGAATAGGATTGCTACTTGTTAACACTATCGTTAACATAGACCAAAACAATAGTGTTATCTTTATTAGAGCAGCACACGGAAAAATATGGGTCCAAAGTCTAAGCGCAAAATCCAAATTCGCTTAAGGCAAAACTTAGGCGCTGCAACCGAGCCCGATATGCTTGCTTGAGCCTGTATAATGCCTTGGTTAATAAACACATTGTTGGGGTAAGGGATCAACAAAACCGGGACATTGGACCATGTAAACACTCTTCTTGTGGTCACCATGGAGAAGGTATTGTGTACGTCAAGTTGATGAATAGACAAACTTTGAGAGATAGCGAGAGAGAGCACAACTCTGACGATCATAAGCTTGATCATCGGGGCTAAACGTATCATGGTAGTTGACGCTTTCCTCTTGATCAAAACATTTAGGAACCAAGTGAGCTTTGTATCTTTTAAGAGAACCATTAGCCTTTCTTTTAATGTGGTGGACCCACTTGCAAGCAATGCCCCTGTTAATTCTTTGGAGAAGGAACTAGGATCAAGGTTTTATTTTGACAAAGCGCATTAAGTTCTTGGGCCATAGCCTTGTGTCAATAAGGGGGTGTTTGGCTCATGGATTCATGCCTTGGGAGTGGGAATGTCATGCACCTATGATGCTTAAACCCATGTTTGGCAACTAGGAAAGGAGTGAATAACAGGTTGTTATGGAATGGGATGCATGCATGTGGGGCATTTCCAATCCTCCCAAAATTAGGGGGATTTGGACTCCTTAGTAGTGAAATGACTATTATTCCCTTTATAATAATAAATTGTTATTTATTTATTTATTTAATAAATAAACAATTGTTAAATTATATTAATTGGTTGAAATAGTTAATTACAATTAGAAGAAGTAAATAACATATTAAAAATATTAAATAACAATAAAACATGCTATTTATTTATTAATTAATAATTTAACATAACAAACATGTTACGTTATATTAATTAGTTGTAATATTTCATTTTAATTAATTAAAATAAATAAGTAAATATATTGTAAATACTTGATAATAATAAATCATGCTAATTATTGATTATTTAAAATAACAAATTTATTTTAAGTTATATTAATTAGATGAAATATTTAATAACAATAAATTAAAATAGTTAAATATATTAGAAATATTTAATGATAATCATGTTAATTATTTTCTAATTAAATATAAATTGTTTTGTAAAATATTATCTTATCTATATAAAAATCATAAGTGTAATTATACTATATTTCTCTCTCTTACTTTTTTTTATTCCTAACTCTCATTCCCTCCAACTAAACACCTTCATCATTATCCTCCCATTTCCTCTATTCTCATTCGTACTTTTTCCTTTCTTTTCATTCATCCCCTTCCCATTCTTATTTCACAATCCAAACGGGGCCTAAGAGCATTTGTTGGCCGTGACAAAAAAAAGTGGGTTCAACATGCAAAAGGCAAGGTGTGTTCGGCTAGATAGGCAACATGATTGGGGAATTGGTGAGACTTACATGTGTTGTCATGGGTGGGTGTAACCATAGGAGGGAGGAAAGTAGTGGAAGGTAAATTGGGTGGTTCGAATGAGAAAGGAAGTTAGAAGGATATGAGAGGGGATTAGGTTGAAGTTAGAGATTGAGGGAGATGTGGGTTCGAGTTCGGGTTAGGAGATGAAGTTATCAGGTTGCAGGATGTGGTGGGTTAGCAGATTGCGGCTTAAGGAGAATAAACGATGAAAGGAGAGAAGGCAAAAGGGTGTGATGTGAAAGGTAAAGAGGTAAGGTGAAATGGAAAGGTAGTTTTTTCAAAGTATATCTGGTGAGAAATGTAGACATGTTTAGAGCATATATGGAGACATTTATAGCCTTTATGGTTAGGGGAGTAGCCAAGAAAATCACATGGGAAGGAGTGAAATTTAATTTTATGGTCATTGCAGGGTTAAAGTAGTGGAAACAAAGGCCATATATAACACCAAGAAAATAATAGTCTGGGGTATGGTTGAAAAGTTTGGTGTAGGAGGCGAGAAGAGGAGGAGTGGAGGGAGGTAGGCAATTAACAATGAAGGCCACACTTTGAAAGACGAAGTCCCAAAATTTTAAGGAAAGGAAAGCATGATACATGATGGTTGGTTAAAAGTCTACAATGTGGTGATGTTTTCATTTAGCCATACCATTTTGTTATGGTGTGTATGGGAAAAAGATTTGGTGGGTAATGTGGGGAAAAAGGTGAAAGGTTTGTATTCAGTGCCATTGTTAATATGTAATGTTTAATAGTGGTTTGAAGCAAGTTTTTGACTTATGATTTAAAAAGAGCAAAAGCCTTTGGTAATTCTTCTTTTGAGTAGAGAAAATAAATTCAAGAAAAAGCAAGGATAATCATCCACAAAAACAACATAATAGCAAAAACCATTAGAAGATAAAATAGGCATGGTGCCAGTGACAGAGCCAGGAATTTTATAGATTATGGGGGGCAAAAATTTTTAATAAATTAAAATTCAAATATAATCAAAATCATATAGTTGCTTTTAAAAGAAGTCTTTTACATAAGCAAGTACAATAAACATAAATGAAAATAAATTCATAATTGACCTCTACGAGTTTTCATATTGTGAAAACAATGAATAATTATTTCATTATCTATACAATCAAAGATATCTTTCTCAATGTATGCCATGAGGCAATCGGCTAAGAATTGATCACTAATTCTATTGTGTAGTTGAGTCTTCACAATTTTCATTGCAGAGAAAACCCTCTCCATAGTTGTAGTTGAAATAGGTAAAATCAAAGCTAGAGTTATGAGCCTGTAAAACAAAGGATACAAAATATTTCTTCTTGTTCTCACCAATCTCATAGCAAGATCATTAATTTCTTGGAGATCAATGAACTCTGTTTTGGACCTCACATCAATAATATAAATCTCTAATTGATTCTCAAAAACAATGACTTCCACCTCTGAAAAATCATTTGGATATAGCCGAGCAAGTTGAGCTAACTTTTCTTTATCAACTGAAAATGAGCCTATTGGAGTCAAGCATGTGACGCAAATACGTAGCTTGGTGAATACTTCATTAAAACGGTTATTGAGCTCTTGAAGTTGTAAATCTATAATAGAATAAAAACTAAAGAGTAATGAATAAAGGGGTCAATTATTAAATTGATAGAAGGGCAATTAGCATATATTAACTAAATAAAATATTTTAAAACAAAAAAATTCGGCAATTGCCTCCCTTATCTCAAACGTGGCTCCACCACTGCATGGTGCCACACAAGTTCTAATGAGTAAGATCAAGCTGTGCATGAGAAATAAATGTTGAAGAACTAAATGGTTGTTGACGAGCCTTTGCCATACCACAATCATTACAAAAAGATAATTTATTGGAAGAAAAAGGAAGGCCATGAATATGTAAAAGATGTAAAGTGGTGGAGGAAGAAGCATGACCAAAGCTAGTATGCCAAGTGTTGGTAGACATGTTCACCAAAGGTATGTCTGATGAGAAAAGGTAGTGGTAGATGTAGGAAGCTTGAAAGAGTAGAGACCATTATGAGATATTGCTTGAAAAATAAAGGTCTTGGTGTGACTATCCTTGACAAACCAAGAAGATGAAGAAAACTCAATAACTAAATCATTGTCAAGAAGCAATCTATAGAGCCAATGTAGTGAATACTCACACATGCCATTGCCAATTTGAAGTGTGTTATCTCCATGATAAGGTGCAGATTGAAAAGGTTGTTGCGGTTACCGGTCACATGGTGGGTTGCCCCCAAATCAAGAAACCACTTGGTTGCAAGTATTTGAATGTCACTTGGAATAGGGTTAGTGGGGTTTGAAAATGAGGAGAAGGAAGAGGGAAAAGGGGGTTAGTGTAGGAGTAATCGAACCGTACCAACATTAGCGGGCAAAGTGACTTCGGTGTGTGCAGGTCTAACATATGGGAAGTTGGTCAGTTGGAGATGCAGCGAATATTAAGGCTATAGACAGAACAAGGAAGTTTAAAGTGCATGGAAAACAGTTTCTGAAAAAAGAAAATTTGGGATTTGGGTTTCCGGAAATGGAAATTCGCTCATGGATTTCCCGGAAAATGAGGGATAATAAGCCTGAGTTTGGAGATGGGCCATGGGGTCTTGGATAAGTGTTGGATTGAGGTGTGTTGAGCCAAGAAGAATTGAAGTGGGAGTTGGGTTGAGGTGTAGGTTATGGTCCATGCGAGTAAAACGTAGTAAATCATGATAGAGCAGAGTGTAAGAGTAGGAAAGCTGAGAAGATGGGTTAGTCTTTGACTGATATCTAGTGGTTATGTTGGTGGGGGATCAACGTGTTTCATTAAGCCATAGCCTGTAGCAAGAGGTGTAATCTGGGATTTCCAGGTAAGGAAGTTGGATCTATCAAGTTTTGTTGTAATTGGGATGTTGATTTGGATAAGTGGTTCAGATGAAGAAATTTGGGTGATTTGTGTAGGGGATTGGCCATGGTTGATTATTATTATTATTATTATTTATTTATTTGAGAAAGTTGTATGATATTTTTGGGTTTCATTTGGTGGATTTTGAAGAGAAAGATGAAGTTGGTGGCATTAGGCACCTGCTAGGGCCTCTGATACTGTAAAAGTAGTTTAACATAGGGTAAGAGAGAGGTAGACAAAAGGCTTTTTATTTTCCTGTAATTCATTTACAGGCACAAGTCATAGAGATAAAGCATAATCTAATCTAACCAAGATCTTAACTAACTATAACATCACTAATTAGTTAAGAGAGATTTGATAGGGACGTGGTTGGCAATGCTGGCGACATAGGTATTGCATGGATGCTTATTGGTAATGTTGGCGATGTGTGTACTGCGTGGATGGTTGCAACAGCTTGGTCAATGCAGTCAATTTGGTCAACAGGTATTAATTATTAATTGGACTAATTTAATTTCAATTGAAAACTACTTTTAAAACTCACTCTGACTTAGAGTAACGTGGGACTAAAGTCCTATTATTGATCGCAATTCAAATTCCAAACCCCTTAGTCCAACCACAACCAAACACCACATGGATGTTTGTCACTAGAACACTGTGGTCTTAGTAATTATTAGATTTTTGAAAGTCACTGGCATGATTTTGAGCAATTCTTGGATGAGCAAGTACCATCATAGGTTATACACGAGCATTCAAAGATGGCGTGGTTCTGCTCATCTATTTTAATAAATTTGATTCTTAAATCATACTATTGTTATACCTTAGTTGGCTTTTGTGCCAAATGTTGTACTATATGGTTTCAATATTTTGTTGTGTTCTATTCCCTTTTTTTGTATTTGTGATTAAAGACCATAAACTGATGTTTGGCTCAATATCAATCTTTTATAAGTAAATCCATTTATCCAGACTTCCATGTGCTAGTTTGTTCAAATGGTATATTCTGTCTCAATAATATCTATTCTTGTAGATCTTTCTTATAGAATTTTTTATTTTGAGAAACACAGATTTTCAGCGACAGATGATACAACTGGCCATAAAACACTATTTGATTGACTCTTTGTTTACTGTTCACATGGATATTTAATTTTTCATTTGTTTTACTGTAACTATCGTGCTTCTCATCCATGGTTACCAGATTTCCTATCATTCAGAACAAACATATTTTGCCTTATTAATTTTTGTGATTTTTTTCTCTAAATAACTGCAATTGATACCAGATTTGCATGTGAAGCCATCAGTTCAGCTAAAATTTCTGGAATGTTTAGTGTGGATTGCTGATGTGGAAATCAACATATTGTAGTTCAATATACAGTAGTTTAATAGTCTTTTAACATTCAGTTTGTATTTTTGATCTGTAGTGGATGTTTTTTTTGAGGCACTATTGTCATTCATCTTCGTGCGGGGGAAATTTGTTTACATTTTATTCTTTGGGTCATGCAGAAGCAGTTTTCAGAGTTATTGCTAAAAGCTGCCAGTGATTACGGGGCCTTGACAGCTTCGGTAGCCGATTTTCAATGGAGCCAGAATTTCAGGGAACCACCCTCAGTGTGGGGGGTAAGTTTATGAGCTTGTTTTCATAAACATCTCTATTTGCATAATTGGAATAATATGTCCAGCATATCTAACATTATCTTCCCACTTGCTGTTGAGAATGTTTTGTAATATGTAGAATATTTATTTATGTTCTCCATATATGTTCATGGCTGTTCATTAAAATCTGGACATTTTGTCTTTAATACATTTTCTAAATAGAGCACAGAACTAAGACATGCAATTATCACACACACCCAAATGGGCTTTAACTTTAACATACTTAGAGCCTTACCATAAACTTCTTAGCTTTTATGGGTAAATATATGGTCATGCATCATGCAGTTGGTTTTCCATTTTCTTCATCAATACAATAGTCTCTGTCAAATAATCTACAACTTTGCCAAACCTCACCTCAAATCTCTGGTTATAATTTCGTTTCGTTTGAACACATAAGTAATTCTGAAAGGAAATGAGATGTTCTATGCAATTGATCCTAGTCTGCTTTTTGTCAAATGCTCCATGAGTACTTGTATTACAAATGAATTTGAGAAACACCGAAACTTAGCATCATCTAATGGTATTCTATTCAGGAAATGTTGCGGCCAATCCCTTCTGCTCTAGCATCATGTACACGTTTCTTCGAAGCCATGTCTGCGATGAGGGACTCATTTGCCACCCTCCAGCAACTGCGCGTAGGCCACTCTTTGCCCATGACTCCGAGTGACTCCACCGGCGATTCTAAATTCGCAACCCCGCCTCAATGGAAAGATGAGACAACCTCCGACGACTCAATGGTTGGCAGTTGGAGGAAGCTCGAGGCCGATAATCATGACACAGAAGACAGTGATGCAGGTGATAATATCAACCATCGAAGGCTATCCTGGCCGCCCCCGATGAAGAAGGGCTTATGATTGACACACCGATCATACTTGAATACGATCGATTGCATTCGCTTCTCATCTGTATGTGCCAGTGTCGTCTTCTTTTTGCTCTTGTACTACTATTCTTTGTAGAGAGTTCAGATTAAAACTTAAACAAAATGAGTGTTATGGATATTTCTGATTCAATGTGTGGAGTTTGTTTGCATGTCTTTTATATATATATATATATATATATTGATTTGAGTATAATATTTCCTTTTTTCTGATTAATTATCAGGTTATATAATTGATTCATGGTCATTATTGATGTGTATTAAATAGTTTTTGTATACTATATGTATCAGATTATTTTTTAATTATTTATTATTATTATTATTTATAAAAATCAGATTCTTTATTGAAGGTTCCTGAGTGAACGAACATTCATAAATTAAAATAACATTTTAAAATATGGCGTATTGGTTTTTGAATTATATAACTATATATGTTCACATTTGTTCTGACACAATATAAATATTTAAATTATATTAAGAAATTGTCCTTGGCATTTCATTAACACTTTAATTAAATTTAAAAACTAAAATAGTCTTTTGTATAATAAAATCAGTATTTTTTATGTGTTCCGTTTCAAATTAAACTTTTCTTGAGTTTCATAAAAATTAGAGTATAGTTTCAATGAGAAATTGCTGAATTTCCACCGTCTTATTTTGATTTTCTTTGTCAACTCTATTTAGTAGTAGTTATGTTAGGTATCAATCTATTCCTATAATCAATTATATATACATATATATATATATATATATCTTCATAAAAGGAATTCTACAAATGAATAACAAGAATAATGACATTCACTTCTTTTTATTTATCTATTTATTTATTTATTTATTTATTACTGATAATTAATCCTCTCTCATTCTCTCACTTTCAAGTGTCCCATTTGTTTGATGTATGAATTCATGACAAAAGAAAGAGGTCTATTTTTCCACGTTACTAGCACATGCATGCATGCAAATTAACTTGTACGTAGCCATCAACATTAATAACAACATGCTTCCTTTTGACTTTACTCTCCTTCATTTCTTTCTCATTAGTGTGGAATTTCTATACCTCTCACACCCATTCATTTTATTAATGCCACCAAATCAATACTCTTCCTAAATACTCCTATATATATATAATAATAATAATAATAAATCTCAAAAGTAATCATTATGTTTAGCCATGAGTTTTAAAGTTGTTATATAAAAAGTCATGCATGATTAGGAGATTTAAAGGAGTTATATATAACTCACATGCCATTTACATAAACCCACCTTCCAATATAGATCTATCATTAGAGTATAGACACAAGAGAGAGATAGAGAACGAGAGGGTTCAGTGTGCTCCAAAGATACGTTATCTGGAAATGACCCAAAAAATACATACTCTATTATTACACGGTTTTTTTTAGATGTCATTAGTTTTTTAAAATTTTAAAATATTTAATGATAACTATTAAATTATGATTTAATAATTGTTACCGTATTTTGAGCACCGTGTTAATCAGGTAATATTTGATAATGAGCACAGATTAATTTAACAAGTGGTATGCCCTGATTAATTTGTCCAGCATCTCCATCACATCAGGTAGTACTTGTGCATTTATTTGTCACATTTTGGTAGAGTAACTTGTCAACTTTATCATAATAAACTTAATTAATTTCTCAATGAGACACACACCATCATATATTGTTTATATATTTAATATACATAGTCTATAGTTTGACTAGTCAAAATAATTGAACAGATAGATCTGCTGAAAAGAGAGTGATAACAAACTATCAGACCACATCAACTATATATATATATATATGAGGATAGATAATTTATGAATGTCTACAATAGTCATCAGATGTTAATTTGACAGTTATTATTATTATAAATAATGCAAAATATGTTCTGCATTATCATATAGTAATCTAGGGACGACCTTATTATCATTTCCATATATATATATATATATATATATTACTTAGCATCTAGTGAAATTTTAAAATTTACCTACCACTCGTAATAATTTTTTTTCCTGTTTCCACTTGGGTTAAGATGATTTTTTTTCTCTTTATTTATATAAAATCTCAATTTTTAATAAATATCATTATATATTAGATATAAAAATAGTAGACATCTTTAAATTATTAATAGAAAAATGCCAAGATTTTTTTATTAAAACTAATATATATATATATAGTTTTATTATTATTAGAAACAAATGTATTAATATATATTTCTGATATTTGGTAATTATATGCATCATTAAAGAGACTTTATATAAAAACAAATGTTTATATAATATTTGAAAAGTTATTATGTGTGACAAATAATTCTCTTATTTTCATTGGAAAGTAAAAAAAAAAAAATGTCTGAGAAGTTAATAAATAATTTTTCTCTCATGACTCTAATATTGTAATTTTATATGGAATGTAATAATAATAATATAGCATCAATCATGATATTGTCACTGAGATTCTACATTTTTAGAGAATATTGATGAAACTTAATTGGAGAAATTTTTTTTAATGAATAAAATTAAACCTAATTGATATTCTTTTGATCAAATACTAAAACAATTATTTATTTATTTTTTCAATAAAAAAACAATAGATAATCCAAAAGCTAGCTAGATGTACTCTTCAAATAAAACAAAATAAAAAATAGCAAAAAGTTAAACATGATAAATAAGAAACATGTTTAAGACGATAACTTGAGATGAAAAATTGAATTGGTGCGAAATGTTGTCGACTAATGATTTAGAGTGTAGGTTTTAAATTTTAGATTTTAGGTTAAATTATTAAAAAGCCACCATTCTTAAAATTAAATTGATATAAATGTTGTCGACAAATGACTTGGAGTATAGATTTTAAATTTTAGGTTTTAGGTTAAATGATTAAAGAGTCACCATTTTAGGTTTGATATTGACTTATAATTTTAATAATGCAAAGAATGTCTACTCCATTGTCCAAAATGGAAGGTGAGCTACCAAACCTAAACAAAGTCAAAGATTTCAATAATTTCCTCATCTTCTATTTTAGAGAATCTTTGATTTGTTAATTAATACTGTAATTATCTTTTCATTAAAACTGAATTAACACTAATCCTAAACTTTAGAAGAACAAAAAGAAAGAAAACTAAATTTCTTTGTATTTCTCAGATTCTTTTTATCAAATCACACCTAATTAAATAAAAATAAAAGTACTCACACTAATTTTAAACTTTAGAAAAAAAAATAGAAAGAAAAGAAGACTTCTTTCTATTTCTCACATTCTTTTATCAAATCACACCTAATTAAATTAAAATAAAAGTACTCACATTAATGCTTGTTTAATCTAATTAAAAAACTCCTTAAATTATGGTGCTACACACACATATATAGTAAATATTAAAATTGAAAGGAAAAAAAAAACTCTTTAAAAGTACTCACCTTTTATTTATTAATTTGTGCATTATTTTCATGTAGATGTTTCATAAGTTTCTCAACATCAAGGTTTTAATTAGAGATGATATTGAAAGTAAAAAAAAAAGAAACCTTAATTACAAAAGCAAATGAGAAAGCTGTAAATTGACTAATCATAATGGTTAAGATAGTAATTGCTTGATTAATTAATGTTTGTTTAATATAATTAATAACTCCTCAAACTATGGAGCTTTATATAAATATTAAGCATTAAAATTTTGTTATTATTTTTTACATTAATAAGTTTCTCAAAATCAAGGTCTTAGAGATGATATTGAAAAGAAATTATAGAAACCTTAAACTAATCATAATGGTTAAGATATTAATTAATTAATTGATTGGATAATTGATCACGTTTTAGTTGTTGCTTTCAGCCACCAAAGCTACATATATCAATATCAAGACAAATTAATATAAGAGAAAAAAGTGAACAAACCTAACTCTTAATGACAATGACTTTAGTAAAACCTTATCTTATTTATTGTCTTGTTTTATCTAATTACTTTTATCAGCCTTTTTGTTCCACTTATACCCTTTTTGAAAACTCTTAATTTCATACATTCCGAGCAAAAAATTTTGATTACATCTACATAGATGTAATTGTAAGTTTTGTAATTAATATATGGAAAATTCAATGATACAATTCGATTCTCTTATCTCATCAATTGTTGACTCATTCTATATTTTTTACCGTAAAATTAAATATATATTATATAATTTAGGTAATCTTTCAATTCTACTCTTCTTTTGAAATTCAATTAGATAAAAAAAACAAAGTATAGTGAAAAATTCTTGATAATAATAATGATAGTATGTTTTTTAATAATTGCGTATGAGCATGGTTAGAATTACAATATGAAAAAAAATAACATGGTGTATTAATTGTATGATTGATTTTTTTTTTTATAGAGTTTATTTTTATTTGAACATAACTCAATCATCGACCTCTTGAATACGAAAATTCAAACAAGTGTATTTTATGTCTCCAAAATGGATCTTTTGAGCTTAATTTTGTAAATACCTAGTCCATCTCTACCTAATCAATGTCGATATTAATACAAGAGAATATAATGCAATTAATGTTTTTCAAGATTTACACATAATATAAATAGTTTATTTGGAAAAACAAAAACATGTTTTTCTTTTATTTGGAAGAAGTTTGATATCAAGTTTAGTTGTTTACAATGGCAATATAAGAGATTAAAACTTCAAGAGTTGGTACCGTCTTTTATTGACATGAAGATGATAGAAATGGTCCAATGACTTTTCTTTTCAGGTTTTTGCTAAGTCACAGTTTTTGACTTCTTGTTTGTTCTACATTCTTCAAAAATTTGAATACATTCGCCTACAATTTTCATGTGTGTATTTGCATTAACAAAAGACGGTCTAATTTATTTATTATAATTTTGTTTTAATCCATTAAATATATGACTTTATTTTTTTAAAATATCAACTTAAATGTTATGCAATATGAAATTAAACTTTTTTTATAATATTAGTGAGGCTCATACTTATGATGTATATGAAGCTTATATAAAAAAGCTAAAATCGATAATACAAAAATAATAATAATAATCGATTAGATATTTCTAACATTTTCATTATAGGAAAAATTCTTCAATTATATCACATGATAAAATATAGAGAATAATTAATCATCAAGACTAGATATTTTTAGTAATTTTATTTTATAAAATTTCACCATATATATATATATATATATTCCTTTTCCCTATCAGAAAGACATACTTGAATACATAAAATAATTTCATTATCAATCATGTGAAGAATATTATATTTGTGGTGTTGTTAATATTAAAGTTAAAAAAAAAAAATCATATACAAGCACTATATACATGGTTGAAAACAAAAACAAAATATGCAATAAATGTGATGTCAATTTGATCTAGTCCAAGAAAAAGAGAGAGAATGTCAATAAAAAACCTTATAATTCTTCTCTTTGTTGATGTAATTATCTTGATGTACATTTTCTCATTGTTCTTCAAGATAAGTAATTAAAAATAAATAAATAAATAAAAGTTTGCAACCTTGAATTCAACATTTCAGTACTAAAAGTAATTCATATGAACCACATATATGTCAATCCCAGTAGGTTGAGTTCCTCACGTTTTATATTTTATAATAATTATTATTATTATTTGTACTAATTCCATATCGGTTATATATATATATATATATATGGCTAAATTAAGCACGTGTTTAATTATTAAATGATAATAATAAATGTAGAAAATTTGAAAGATATACTTAAGAATTATATGTAGAATATATAAAAAATAAAAAAATAAAAGATGAAGAGTTTATTAAGTAATACATAAGAACAATGGTAAAAGATTTTCATCATGTATATATTGAACATTATCCACAAAAGATGATGTTGAAATAGAATAATTAAAAGTTACTTATTTATAAATTAATTATGTTTAGTTAAGTAATGGATGCTAATGTCATGACTTTTAAATAAATCAAAGTTAATTATCTCTTTCTTTGGACTCTAATCTCAAGTCTTGTTTCTGTTTTATATAATCTATTCATCTAGTGCGTCATGACATTATATATATATATTGCTTCACTAACTAAAACCCTAATTTACTTTTTTTTTAAGTTTACCTTTCTTTATCATTTATAAAAAAAAAAAATCAAACCCTTTTAATCATGAAAAATGTGATTCATATTAGATTATTTTTCCAACATTTTCGCAAAAAATTAATACATAAACATAATAGATATCTTATACTAATAAATTATAAAAACTTATTCTTTCACAAATATTTAGTTTATTCTTACAACAAAAACTTTTTTTGGGAAAAAAAAAAGCCAAAAACAGACTTCCTCTTACCTTAATCAATCTACCATTACAAATTAAACTATATGTTTTAATCTCATTTTGAAATTAAGACACTATTATACTATACAATACAGTATAATCAATTCATTATTAACATATCACCATTTACAAGTATAAATTTATTTTTCTAACAAAAACCTCTTTGAGAAATTAAAAACCCGACTTCTTCTTAAATTAATCCACTTTTTATAATAAATTAAACTAAGTAATTAACTCTTTACCAATACAATATTGTAAGTAAATAAATATAGAAAACCCTAATTTGCCAAAAAGTAGATGTACATGCACACACACACACACACACACACACACAGATATCAAACTAGGGTTTTATTCAACTTTAATAAGTGAGAATGTTTGACTGGACTTGGTCAGAGAAGTGGCAAAAATGTCTAACATTTCATAAATAGTGTTAGAACAAGTTGGTAAATCCTTTGCTTGATTGAGGGAAGGCAGCCTAACTTCTCCTCCTCACCTTTACAAACCCCTTCATCTTCATTTTCATCACCTTCTTCATCTTCATCATCATCATCTTCATCATCTCATGAAGGACTCTGTAAGGAGAGCAGTGAGGCAATACAATAGATCGGATACACCGCGCATTCGATGGACCGAAGATCTCCACCGTCTTTTCGTCGAGGCCGTCAATTGCCTCGGAGGCCATCATAGTAAGTTTCTTTCAAGATCTTGCATGTTTACCCCTACTTTGCCTTTTCTTGCACCATGCATGCATGCAAATATATATATATATATATATTTTATATATGCATGGTGATCTATTTAATTAACTTGATTGATTTCTCATTAGTTAATTTTGTTGTTCTTCTCAATTCTCTATTTTTTGGAAGCAATTAAAACTAGAGATCTTTCTATAAACATATATATAGAGAGCTGTAAACTTTTGTAGGTTTGGTCATGTATATCTTAATAAAAGAATAATAATTTTGTCTGCATGATAGAGAGAGAGAGAGAGAGAGAGAGAGAGAGATGCATGAACCTTGGAAAAAAAAAGATGATAAGCTTTATATATATATATATTAGTTGTATGGATTTGATAGAAGATTTAATGAACACATAATTAAAGAGAGAAACAAACAAGTGTTTGCATCTACTTAATTTTGATTTCTTATTATTGTACTTCAACTCTCATTGGACCATCTAGACATGCACTCATGATCAGTTTAATATAATCTTTCTTAATTGTTTATTTATTTATTTTCATTTTTTTTGCTTTTTTTTTTGAAGAATATATTATGATTATTATCATTGATTAAGTAATTAATGTTTTATACTTAATATGCAGAAGCAACTCCAAAGCATATACTTCAATTAATGGGTGTAAAAGGACTCAGTATTTCTCATGTCAAAAGCCATCTTCAGGTACTTCATTCTTTTAATTCCATCCCAAAACTTGAAATTAATTATTATTTGTTTTTAGTTATTATTTCATATGATTAATAATTATTTTATTGTTTATCAAGTGTAATTCTTGCAGGACAAATTAAGATACGTATAGTAGTACTGACACTATACATTAAAACAGATTTCTGAACTAATTAATTCTGCAAACTATAGCAATGATATATTTCATATGATAAATTATTAATTAAGAACTGTTTATAGCTAGAGTTCTGTTTTTTAAAAATATCTGAATAAGATTATTCTTAATTAGTTCCTATAAATCTATAACTATGTCAAGAATTTCTTAGTTTTATATTTTAATACTCAGCAAAATATTACATTTTCTTAATTGTTAATGGTTAATATGATTTAAGGATATATAAGCATAAAATTTCAGTTCTATTATAAATGACTGGATTACATTATATGCTTGTTAATCTCTAATTTATGTCACTAAATTAGATGTTGAAGAGTATGAACCAAGTAATATATATAAAAATATATATTTATATATATTACTTTTGGTACCAAATCATGAAAACATGTGATGGAAAATAACATTCTAAGGTTAGATTTTTTTTTTTTAAAAGAAACATTAGTTTATTCTATTTTTTTTTTTCAAAATTATTAATTTTGATGTTACTGTAATTATATTCCTCATTAGATTTTGCTCTTCTTAATGTTTATATTATATATTTATTTATTAATTTTGATTTAAAACCCTTAGTTATTAATTAAGAGTGCATATTTGCAAAAATTTTATTGCTTTTTATATATTTCTGCAAATCATTCTTATTTATTTATATACCAATTTTTTTAATAAAAAAATTACTACAAAATTTCTGTAAAATATTAATTAAAGCTAACAATTACATCTTCCTCTTCTTTTATTTTAAACAAATAAAGATCAATTTAAGCTTTTATAAAATTTGTAAGTTATTTTTCATCCATAACTTTGCATTAAAAACAAAAACAAATTTAATTTTTATAATAGTATATTAGTAATTACTCACAATTTTTTTCTAATAAAAAATATTAAGGTGCAAGTTCGACACTCTTTAATTCCTCTAAACTAAAATCAAATCAAAGTGAAACTCATATGAATATTTTCTTTATATATATAAACCAATCATTAATAGTTAATTGGTCAATGACCTTTTGGTCTATTGACATAAGGTTTTTTGTATAGACTATAGAATGCTCATGTTATATTAAAGAAGCGGGTTTAAATTGCAGCTCACCCAAGGTGAGCCACAGATGTGTGGAATATAATTAGCTCTACACCGGTGCACGTCCGAGGTCATATTGCCTGATTCCAGAACTGGGGTATACCCTAGTTCTGATCTATCACAGCCTGACATGTGTCATTAACTTTTTTCTGAGGACGCACGTCAGACTGTGATAAGTCAGAACTAGAGAATACTCTGATTCTGGAACTAGGCAATATGAGCTCTGCACACCCATGACATGACTTTTTCTACCGTCATCAAAATAATAATAATAATAATAGTAATAATAATAATAATTTCATTTTTTTAAAATACTTCATAAATAAACTTACTAACAACTAAATTTAATTGTTATAATGTTTCAGATGTACAGAAGCATAAGCAACCAAAGCTCAAGTCTCACAATTTTAGTTTCAGATCATGAAGTCCTCAACAACTCTT
Source organism: Dioscorea cayenensis subsp. rotundata (assembly GCF_009730915.1). Taxonomy (NCBI): domain Eukaryota; kingdom Viridiplantae; phylum Streptophyta; class Magnoliopsida; order Dioscoreales; family Dioscoreaceae; genus Dioscorea; species Dioscorea cayenensis. The sequence goes on along the minus strand of NC_052476.1, from coordinate 19,094,622 downwards.
TGTCTGAAGTGTAATAACTCTTTAACTCAACATATTATATATATATAATTTTATTTTATTTATATTTTATCTAAAATTTAAAATATATTTTTTTATCATGCTATGCAGATCATCAGTTGAGGAAGTAGTTTACTTGCGAGACGAAAATTCTCAAGTCGATAAACAATGCGAGTTAACTCTATCATCCTCTTATGAAAAATATGAAGACAATGAGAGAACAAATAATCGAAAACTGATGTCGAAAAGAAAATATACCGATAGTACTAAATGTATAAACAATAGTCATATAAATTTAGAGCTCACAATTTCATCACCAAATTATTGTTCTTGATTATCAATTAATGAATTATATGAACTTTGAGGTGGTGTAAATTTGGAGCTATGTAATTGAGAAGCATAATGTATGATTAGTTGTTAATTACATATTCAATCACGAAAATAAAGTTTATATATATCAATGAGATTTGATATTTGAATGTAATTAATTTCACTCAAAATTTTATGGGTCCGTTTTGATTTGCAAGTAAGAACAACCAGTATAAGCTATACAACACAATATAAATGGTTAAATTCCAACATAAGTGCTTATATGTTTAATGTTTTAATGCTCAACATATAATTTTTCTTATATTTTGTTGTGATAAAAAATATTAAAAGAAATATTATCAATTTTTATTTTAACTGAGAGTAATTTTATCTTTTGGTTGTGCTTATGATTTTTTTTAAAATCTATGAAATTATGCTCTATTTAATTATCTTTTACACTAAATTACTGTTTTATTTGCAAAATAAACCGATGATATATAAAAAATTATGTTTTGTTGTACTTCAAATTTTCTAGTATCAAAAGAATCCGATGAGATCATAGATTTTGTTGCATGGGTTCTATCAATTTAATTAATTAAAACAGTTTTTTAGGGAAAAATTACCATACCATTATTTCACTATAAAATTTCAATGTTTTTTTAATATTGAGATAAAAGAACATCATGAAATGAAAAAAATGAAAGGACTGTAGAAGAATTTGTGCAAATATGAGTTTTTCAGGGTGTATAGTAAAAAAATCCCAACAAATCCGACCCGATTACGAAACTATCGGATTCGGATCCTATACGACCCGATAACAAACCCAGATCCGATATTCATTCCATAGAAATCCCTCTCAAAAACCTCGTCTTTGGAACCCTCGCGAGAAGCTCGCAGTGAAACGGAGCAGCGATGTCGGTGCTGATCGTGACGAGCTTGGGAGACATCGTCGTGGATCTCCACGCCGATCGATGCCCTCTCACGTCCAAGAACTTCCTCAAGCTCTGCAAGTATGGATCTCTATGATTGATTTGTTATTGAGTTGTGTTTTGATGCTCTTATTTTTGAATTTTTGTAATTTTTGGTGTAATTTGTTGGATTCTTGTTGTGGATTTGAGTGATTATGTGTTTGTTTGCAGGATGAAGTACTATAATGGATGTTTGTTTCACAAAGTTGAGAAGGATTTTTTGGCGCAGACTGGTGATCGGACGGGGACTGGCACCGGTGGTGAATCTGTTTACAAGTTAGTGTTTTTATTGCTGCAAACTTGTTCATGGGACTGATGTTTTAGTTGGATGATTGTTTACTTGATGTGCATGTGATCCTTTATTTGTTAATACTACTGCGGTTTATATAGAAATTGAAATGTTAACCTGCATTGTTTCTTTTGTTTTGGAATTAATGTACTGAATTAAGTGCAGAATGTGGCATCTTGGTGCTATGTTGGTTATTGTGAGCTATAGGAGTGAATGCTGATGTGTTTTTCGGTGAATCAGTTGGCTTAGTTTAATGGTTCTGTAACTAATTCACTATCTTAGGGCAAATGCCAGGGCAATAGGATTCATATTTTTGGTAAGGGCACATTAATTGATGGGAGTGAAACTGTGACAGGAGAAACTGTGTATACACTTTTAAATTTTATAGTGGGCTATATGTCATATTTACATTTTTCAATGAGAGCATAATGTTGAGTGGGACTTAGATTAAGCTTTTAGATTGTATGTGCTATTTGCAATAGAAGTGCTATTGAAATTTCTTGTGCTATTTGCTGTTCAAGGCTTGTCTGATGTGTTTGTTGTACTAGTTGCCATAAGTGCATTATACATAGTTGCATGTATCATATGACTCATCAACATTTTCAGTCACTGGACAATGCCTCACATTTTCATTTCAGATTTTTGTATGGTGATCAGGCTCGCTTCTTTGATGATGAAATCCACCCTGATTTAAAACATTCCTAAAACTGGTACTGTGGCAATGGCCAGTGCTGGGGAGAACTACAATGCTTCTCAGGTAGAACTTTTGCTCTGTTATGTTATGATCCTTTATTATATATATATATATATATATTTCCTGAACTTGATGATGATTTGTTTGTTCATGTTTTCAAATATGAGATACCTATGTGGTAAAAATATAAACAAGCAAGTTTCTTGTCAGGGACGTTTGATAATCTACAGTTTTGTTCCCCTGCAACTGTTTTGATATGAGAAGTGTGAATATTGTTCCATGTTTGAAGTTAGTTTTGTTAACAACTAGTTTTAGTAATTTAGATTGGAGCTTCAGTGAGGGACAAGTAAGATGCTGAAGGCTACCTTATGATGAAGCAGACTGCACCATACTAGATTGGCATCAAACAAATTTAATATGTGAATTAGTTTGTTTATATTTCAAATGTTAATGAATGATTTTGTTGGCTATTAACTATTCACATTCTAAATCTTAGCCATTCCTCTTATATTATTTATAACAAATTTTATCTCTGCACTTGGTATGAGAAAAGTATAGATAATTTACAATGTACATAACTACCTATAAGATGATCATGGTGAATGTTACTCCTTTGAAAATCTGTGTGGATGACATTAAAACTTAAAAACATGATCACTATCAATAGCTGTTGAATCTTTAAGGGACTTAGTGCCAAAACATCTTGGATAATTGGAACCTTCGCTCTTTTCAAAGTTCAGTAACATCAAATAGGCAACACTCTAATATAGCTTTTTTAATTTTCTTTTTTATACAGGATAGGGACTAGTGAATTTGCTTTTGACAATTGTTTAGGACATGCATCTGTGGGAAGTATGAGTGAATGATAGAAACTTTACCTTTTCTTTTGTAGTTCTATGGAATCAGTCTTCTTTGGCAATGCCCCTCATTTTGAGTGAGTATAGGTTTAATGCATATAGTGTGATGACTTGTCTGTTGTACGAAACATATTTTTCACAGAGAAGACACTTCTTTATTTACATTTTCACAAGAGTTGCAAGCTCTAATTCTTGTCCTACCAAGCAAAACTCTAATTCTTAGCTCTTATTGATTCTTCTGATACTTCTCTTTGATATTTAATCATTATGCGGTTGATCTAGCTCTTCTCTCATTATGTTTTGTTTGTTGTTTTTTAAAGTTCTATTTCACACTACGGGATGATCTTGATTATCTTGATGGAAAACACACTGTAAGTGTTTGTTTTATTTTTGTATTCTTATTGCAATAAATTGCCAACCAAATAGATGAGATAAATCCACAACATGTGCAGGTATTTGGGGTGGTTGAAGAAAAAGAAGGCTTGGACACCTTGGCCAAAATAAATGAAGCATATGCTGATGATAAAGGCCGGCCTTTCAAAGATATCAGGTTTGTTTTAGGTTTGTTTTATCATAAATTTTGTCATTAAATTCTGTATTATAAAATTAGATATATTTTTTTAAAATCAATGGCATTTATTTTCATTATTCTACGACTGATTATTGATGTCATCATGCAGTGATAATTGGTTTATTATTCATTGATTGTTTTTTTCCCAGTGGTTCATGAGTGAGAACTCTCTACTCCATTGGTATTAGAAACTTAAGCTAAAGATTTATAATTCAAAAACTTCTTCACTATTGTTTTAAACTGCTATGTTTGACTAAGAAATCCAAAAGACTCAATAAGTTTTACTTGATTCCTTGTGTTGTCTATGATTGCCATTATTTCATCTTGACTTCTGTCAGCAGACTATTACAATAATAAATTGTTTTCTTTTTCAGCAATATTTTACAAAAGCTGCTTTTTGTTAGCTGTTTTCTTACCCTTGTGTTTTATGAAATATATATATATATATATATATATTTCTCATGATCTGTGATAACCCTCCTTCGTGATGTAATAGGATCAAACATACATATGTCCTGGATGATCCTTTTGATGATCCACCCCAACTTCCTGAATTTATTCCAGAGAAGTCTCCAGAGGGCAAGCCACCAGAGGAGGTAATCAATTAGTATGATCAACTTGTCAATAACATGGCACTTGAAAAGTTAATATTAACTCAAAGCTTCTCATACATTTGAAGTATGTTATGTCTGTACATTATATAGGAGAGCCACTTCCAATGTGCTTCTGCTACAGTTTTTAATAATCTCATAGTCCATCAATCATTTGGATTTTGATTCTGTTCATGACTGAGGGCCATAATGGAGTGTGGTATTTGAGTAAGATGATAAGTGCTAAATGTTAACCATGAAACACAGACTTCTTCAAGCATCGCTATTGGATAATTGAGCTCATGATATGTCTTAATTTTTAGTTCTTCTTCTGCTAAACTTATGTTGCTTGGCATTGCCACAATGCAGATAGCAGAAGAGCGTTTAGAGGATGATTGGGTTCCCTTCGATGAGACAGTGGGGCCAGGAGAGCTTGAGGAGGTTATCCGCAAGAAAGAAGCATTTACTAATGCAGCTCTTCTTGAAAGTGTAAGACCTACCACATAGAATTTTTGCATCTTGCCATATGAAGAAGTGACTTTTGTCTATTTTCTAATTTATCCTTTTGTGTGGACAGATTGGAGACATTCCAGATGCCGAGATAAAACCACCAGAGAATGTCTTATTTGTTTGTAAACTTAACCCTGTTACACAAGTTAGTGATCATTGTTTACTGCTTTGGTGTCTTCTAATATGGTCATGTTATGCTTTTAATTTGCATGCCTTAGTTTTATAGCAACTTGGAAGACAAAAAAATATTCTATATTGGTTTTGCTCAAGATCATCTTCTTTAAAGAATTGGCTACATTCTTGGTTGAAATTTTTAAATATGCTCATTGAGGTCTTCCATATCTCAATCCTAAATTTTGTAAGTGATGTCTCTCTTTTATATAATATACCGGTAAATACAGGATGAAGATCTGCATACAATCTTTTCTCGTTTTGGGACGGTAACATCGTGAGTTATCCTATTTGATGTTCATCTGAGAAGCTGCTCCATGTTTTCTCTATCATGAATAAATTGCTTTTTTTTTTCTTGTTTGGTCGCAGGGCTGATATAATTCGTGATTTTAAGACTGGAGACAGCTTATGCTATGCTTTCATTGGTGAGTTGTTTGCTTTGTTTATTGTATATCTGCTAAGTCTATTGCTAATTTTTAAATAATACGATTTATTTGTTTACAAGAATGTTAATGTGAAGTACTAAAGCAGAAAGATTGCATCAAGTTGCACCTACCAAGCCTTGAACCCCAACTCAATAACCTACCAAGGCTTGGTAGGTTATTGAGTTGGGGTTCTATAGAAGTTATTTCTGTGGATTAAGTAACAGAGAATGATTTTGGCTTTCGCAGCAATGATTACAATAGGCTTTTTGTGCTCAGACCTAATTTGAGCAACCTGACACCTGAAATGAATAAGTTGATCATCTTTAGTTCCTCCCTAATACTAGATTTTTACTTGTCTCAACTGGATGCTCATAAGGTTATTACAACTCATCTAACTACTATGAAAATGAGTGCAAGACAACCCAAAAAGAAGTGTAGAGATGACACATGGATTAGAACCCTATACTCAGACCATGAAAAAAGCCAATTGCTATCCTGCTGCAACACTGTAGATTTTAAATTGGGTCAATGCACAGATGCCACCTTAGTTTCAGCATTTTTTTCATTTTTGAAATGAGTCAGTACTCTATTGGAACCTTTTTGCATATGGAACATGCTTTTATGAAATGACAAACAGGTGATTCTTAGGGAAAGATTGTTTTCTTAAAACAATGAGTGTAAGCTTATATATATTATTGCCAATAGTAATTAGTCATTAATTTTCACTATGCAATTTTTAATCTTTTCACTGTTTTTGTGTGCTGATTATCATTCACATTATATTGCTAGAATTTGAAACTAAAGAGGCATGCGAACGAGCGTATTTTAAGGTAATTGGTTTTGCTCTCTGCATGACTGTGAGCTTAATTCATGATTCCACATTTTCATTCTGATGCTTTTATCTGTGATGCTATTGTCTTGGTATTTTGTTTTTCTTCTACAGAGTCTGTGTTCAGAAAATCAAAATTAATTTGTCTAGGTTTTCACAATATCATGCCCAATACACAGAATTACATGTCTTGGTCAATCTACTCAGAATTTAGTTTAAATGAATCCATGGTTTTTCCATTGTTTACTTATCTCTTTATTTCAAAATGATCATATTGATTCCCAAACAACTTAATTGTCATGCATATTATTGTGCATTGACCTAAATGTATCTCAACTTTACCTTTTATCTTTTAGCCTCAATGTCCTGAGATTTCGGTGATGACCAAATACAGCCTGATGGTAAGGATGCAATTTTTTTGCCCTTGGGCTTGAATAAGGTAACAACAGTAAGGGCGCCTAAAGAAAAACATTGCAAACAAGCATTCTTTGAAATGTTTCTGAAGAAAAGTAAGATAAAAATATTTAAACTTGGTTCTAATAGCATCTTAATTTAGTGATGGTAAGACCTTTTAGAAATTAACCTATTTAGTCCATACAACATAGAAATCTCAAAAGGAATTTACTGAATTTGTTTAACAGTTTGAATTATTTAATAGATTCTACTTTCTCCTTGATGACAACCAGTTTATAACCACTCCTACTGGACAGAAACAAATTGAGTTGAGTTTTCATGTAAATGTTAATGAAATAGTTTTCTCATGTAGTTTGTGTTTCTTTCTGTAACTTAATGATCACAACAGATGGACAATACATTAATTGATGACAGAAGGATACATGTGGACTTCAGCCAAAGTGTTGCTAAACTATGGGGACAATTTAGACATGGCACAAGGAATAATACCAATAAAGGTGAATCTCTACCTTTAAATTTTATAAGACAACTGACTTTCAGAAATTTTTTATTTTGGTTGTGGCTACAAACCCTACCACTCTTTTACTCTTTTTTGTGCAGTCTTATCCCCCATAATACCAACAGGTCCATAATTTTTTTTTTCTCCCTGATGTCCCTGCAGGTGGCTGTTTCAAGTGTGGTGCTACTGATCACATTGCCAGGGAGTGTGGCAATAGCTCTAATAACAAGCAACAAGGTCCAAAATATGTTCTTAAAGATGACACACAGCGTGGTGGTGGTGGTGGTGATAATAAGAGGTTTGTTGCTTTCTAACTCGCACTTAACAAAAAGAAGGATTCATGTACTCATTAGCTTAGCTATCTGTCGCAGATACGAGATGCTGTTTGATGAAGATGATCTGCAAGGCCAAGAAAAATCAAAGAAACGGAAGGTGGATCACCGGGATGCTGAGCGGTCAAAACAGAGAGACAATGAGCGTATATCAACACGCGGACCTGATGATGATGACGAAAGAAGAGGTGGCAGAGATCGCTCGGATAGACACGGACGTGATGATGATCCAAAACAAACTGGCAGAGAGCGGGTGGACAGACCGAGGCGTGATGATGATCATCCAAGAAGAAGAACTGAAAGAGACTATGAGAGGAATCGAGGAACTGAAAGGGCTGATGCTCATAACAGGGATAAGGGAGCTAGAGAAAGGTATGAAGTTAGAGAGCAACATAAGCGGCATGAAAGCAACAGACACAAGGGCAATGTAGATCACAGAAGTTCAAGCAGCAGTAGACATGCTAAGGAGGGATCGGATAGCGACAAGCACAGGAAGTACGAGGGTGATCAAGGGAGAAGGAACACGGATAGCAATTTGCAAAGCAGAGGTGATGAGTTTCACAGAGAAAGACAACACAGGGATGATAAAAGAAAATGAACAATTTGCGAGCATCAAGCTTGTATCTTTCATAGCATGTAATGTAATGGCCTTCTGTTCGTTATGCCTGAGATTTGAATGACACTTGTAAGTTGTAACTTGGTGTTTAACCAATGGGTTCAAATTACTGTGTTTATCCTTTATCAATTGGGAACCAGGGTTGATAGAAATTCATCCATACAATAGTTATGCTCTAATGCTGAGTGATGATCTTTCTGTTTTGTATTAAATGTCACATTTAAACTTTGCACAACTGTTTCGATTAAGTGATCTATTGATAGCTGAGTATCTATTAGAACCATTCACAATGATTTCACGAAAGTGTAGTTTTTGGGGTGTGCATTTAAACCATAACTGAATCTCTACTGCTTTGCTGAAGTATGCGCACATCTTTATCTTTCTTAGTGGGTGGCCTAATCATGGCAAAAACAATTAAAACTGTACATAAATATTAAAATTATCATTAAAATTTAAAATCTAAAAAACAAATTTATGATAAAACAGTTTTACTTATGTTAGAATCACTTAGAGCAAAAATGTTATATAAAACTCTATAAATGATAAATAACTCGTTTCTTTTTTCCTAAATGTGACAGTTAATATAAACTGACAGGAGGACCAGAGCCTAAATGTTAAATACAACTAGGCTTATCAAATTAATTGTCCATATTTAACCAGCCAGTAGAATAGTATGTAGACAAAACATAATGGACAGATTATTGTCACTTTACATGAAATACAACCAATTGTTCCTGTAAAACGGTACATTCATATACACATCCTCATCATGTGTTGCATCAGGAGCACCCCTCTTCCATCTCTCTCAAAATAGTTAGCAAAAATATGATGGACAAAAATAAATTTTAAATGGAAAAGGGATCAGGCAAGCAAATTTCCATAAACAAAAAAAAAGAGACCAGTTCTAAGTTACTGTATTTTCTTCTTGCTGTGCCGGTGGCTGTGGTGGTGTTGGCGGTGGTTCAGTGTAACCCGGCGGTTGATCTCGTGGATCCCTAAACATTGAAAAGAAGGATATGATGCCTTCAGATGAAGCACCACCTAAAATCCAGAGCAGGATGGAACTCAATGGGTTGGGTAAGTTAAAGCCCGCAGCGCCAGCTTCTCGGGGAGGATTTAAATCTGGAAACTGGAGAATTTCACTATTTGAATTGGAGTTGCTTGAGGTATTTCTTGCAGTTTGTTCTTGAATCCTATTAGTATTCGGGTTAGGATTGGGTGGAACCTGATCAGGCCCTGAGACGGGTTCTGTTCCAGTTTCTGGTTCGGTATTTGTTGTGTTTGCATTTCTCACATTTACTCTGGCAATGAGTGTAGAAGTGTAGATGGAAACCCCGGGTTGTTGGTGCAGCTGTGCCCTTGTCCTTGTGTATCGCTGAAGTGCCGGGACCTGAAGAAACATGACAGGATTAGTTGGGTCTGATAAACTTATGATTGTTAGGGACAGGGGCGATGAATTGCATATGCTTGATAGACATGAATGGTTGTGGAGACTCTTAGTTTTCACCATAAATGAGGTAATAATACCTTTAGTATAATGTTGAAACATACAAAAGAATGTCTAAGGGCTGAGTAAAGCAAGGAAAATATAGTACCTCCATTCTTTTTTATATGTAGTTGTTAACCGAATTTCACGTACCAAAAAGTTTAGTTATTTCACAAAATTTTAAAAAAAAATAGTTATATTTTTAAAATTATCCTTAATTTATATCTTCGCATTTCGCTCACATATTTAATTCCAATAAGAGAGTTGAATAGAGTGTTAATAGTAATTTTAGAAAAAAAATATTAAATGCTTCTTGATGTTAGAAAATGACGGATAAAAAGAAACATGGATTTGTGAGTCTGTGACAGATAAAAAGAAACAAATGAGTAGTTTTATATGGTAATTCGACTCTGCATTGTAAGAGTTGGAGCCGTTATCTTAATGTGAAAACCCCGATACTTCGTGAACGGATTTCAATATGGATTTTAGTTTATTAGTTATATAAAAAAAACTACTAAAAGAATGAACCTTAAGATAACACAAAATTACCTCAAAGCGATTCCAGAAGTAAAGAATCAAGTGCTGCATGAAAGCTGCAGTGGTTGAGAAGGCCAAATATGAAAAGCCTAGTAAGTAGACAAAGAACATTAGTTGATACCAAATGAGAGTAATAACTAGGTTTGCAAAACTCAGCTTACCCTAACAAGATATTTCGAAAACTCAACAAAAAAGAGAAATTGCAAGTGATTATAAACCATCAACACGCCACAACACAACATTGACTATTATGAGAGTTCCATAAAAGTGACATACCATATGAATAGGAAAAGAAGTAAATGTGGAACACCAGAAAGTAGAGCAAGAAGAAGCGAGGGAAAAATTGCATTGATATTGGAGTCCGAACACTGCAAAGAAAGAAAAATTACAATGATTAATATCTTCACAGCATATCCTCTGTGTTTTTAAGTAATAATCAGATAAAAAAAAAAATTTCAGACACTAACTAATTTTCTTTTAAGGCAAACACTGCAATATGGCCTCATACAGAAGCATTGGGTGCTCAAGCCTCGATCGACCACTTTTAAATGTAACATTTGTTATCCAGGGGTAAAGACCACTTCGCATAGTTTGATGAAAGGAATAGTCAATCTTTTCACAAATTACATAAATGCTTATTACCAAAGAATACAAGGACTAGAGGATTACCTGATCAATGTAAACAGCTCACACAGCCACACAAGGGTTAAGACCAAAAATGCTAGTAGCTGGTCATCATAGAACTCAAATAGGAAAAAAAGGATTCCAATCATTATCTGCAGTTAGCATGAATAAATCAAAATCAGAACATTGTTTGCAAACAAAAGATGAGGAGTTTCACTTAAAGCATCCATAAACTTCAACAATACTTAACAGGCACAAAGACCAGAGATTCAATAACATGCACAAAGATCAACTGAAATGTGGGTAGCCGGTGGCGAGCATGGTGCTGTAGCTGCACTGCAGTAGCTCAGGAAATGCAAATGCGTCAAAAAAAAAAAAAGTCCAATAATATATGACATGAAACATAATAATAGGCACAAACCTGTGAACCTGAGCATACGAGACTGGGTTTCTCTAAGAGTGAATGACACTGACATGGTCGTAGTGAAGAAAACAAACAAGGACATAATAAGAACACCACATTTGGTCACAAAGTAGTCTGCATAACAAAGGAAAAGACTCATTAGAATAAGAACATTAAAGATGCTTCTACTAAAAAAGCTGCATGAACTTTTGAAGCTAAAAACTACACATATATTACCTACTTCTAATTGATAAAATCTCAAGAACAAAACAAAGGCAATTTTTAATATAAACTCCACATTTAAACAAGAAGATAGACAATCAAGCAAAACAGAACCCGCCACGCGACACGGTGTCCTCTCACTATTCTGACAAGTTTAATGGTCTAATAGTAACAGAAGGAATGTCCATATGTGTTTGGCAATAATCTCTGCATTAGAGAGAATTAATTCCTGAGTCAAACCTGTTCATTTTTCACCTTCTAGAAAAGTTCAAGGAATTTAAGACTGTTGCATGGCTCTGTAAACTTATAATGCATACACCATAGAGCAGGTATCCTCAGACTGGACAGTGCTTTTGTTTCAGCAAGAGCTATGCTGGCAAAAAGTAACCTCAAGCATTGGATTTGTTAGTGATATTTGCATGGTATCCTTCAAGTTAACAATTAATTGAATAATATGTATATTTGAGAAATTTTTACAAGTTTATCTAATTGCTGGATCTTGCTCTGTGAAACCCTTTAATGAGTCATTACTATAAATGCTGGCAGAATTTATCTATTTATTCGTGCAAGCTACTGCAGATTTTCCAGATAATTCCACTCGAGTCTGTTAAAATATGGAGAGAATGAACAGAGGAAGATAATCATTCATGTCATAATGTATACAAGTATAAATAGGCACAAAAGTAAATGGGCTATATAGTAATGGGTTTTAACACCCCGTTCAAACACAAGATGGATCAGGATGATCTAAGACACAGAGTTTGAGAAGATGTAATCAATGTTATTCTCGAGCTTGGGCCTTGTGAAGAAATCGGCAACTTGAGACTCAGATGGCACATACTGAAGAGCAATGGTAGACTGCTGACAATGTCAACGTGTGAAAAATGCATAAACACCAATATGCTTGGTCAATTCATGCTTCACGGGGTCATTGGCAATCTGTATAGCACCAGTTTTGTCACAAAGAAGAGGAGTACGAATATCACATGAGACACCAAATTCAGCCAACAACCAATGAAGTTCGGCCTCAGTGCTAGAACGTGACACTGCAGTCTGTTTCTTGGACCTCCATGCAAAAAGAAAAGCGCCAAAAAATATGCAATAACCAGTGATGGACCGGCGGTCAACAGGGTCACTCACCCAGGTGGAATCCGAGTAAGCGCGAAGCTGAAACGGACTGGAATAGGCATAAAACAGACTTCGTGATGTTGTCCCACTCAGATAACGCAACACACGAAGTAAATGGCTATAGTGAACTGAAGTAGGAGTTCTAACGATGGCTCAACACATGAATAGCATGAGCAATATTCGGCCAGGTAACGGTAAGATAAACAAGACTACCCACAATTTGACAATAACGAGAGGGATCTAGTGGTGTGCCATCCGTAGGTCTAAGCTAAACATGAAGCTCCATAGGTGTGGCAGCAGTCCGTGAATCAATAAGGCCAGAGCGTATAATGAGGTCATGAATATATCAATGCAGAGAAAAATAGTAACCATCATCTGTAGAAGTCACCTCAATCCCCAAAAAAAATAGCCGAGAGGTCCTAAATCAGACATTATAAACTGCCAGCTGAGACGTTGCTTCACAAAAGCAATATACTCCAAATCATCACCTATAATCTACATATCATAAAGCAGAAGCAAGGTGCGACCACGCTGAGAGGTATGAATGAATAATGCAGGAACATGATCGCTGGACAAGAAACCAACTGCATGCACCACAGAACTAAATCGCTCAAACCAAGCACATAGAGCTTATTTAAGACCACAGAGAGCACGACGAAGGCGACAAACATAACCTTCAGATGTCTCAATGCCAGGGGATGGATGCATATATACCTCCTCATGTAAATCACTGTGAAGAAAAGCATTCTTCATATCCAAGAGATAGTCCAAGAGTGAATAGCAGCCACAACAATTAGGGTGCGAACAGTAGTCAGATGAGCCACAAGAGCAAAAGTCTCATCATACTCACGGCCATGTGCCTGCTAAAAACCACGAGCCACGAAGCGAGCCTTATAGCGTTCCACTGAACCATCAGACTTTGTCTTAACCTGTACAACCACTTGCATGTAATTGGAATGGCATGAGCAGATCAATGAACAAGATCCCAAGTGCTACCTCTTGATTAGTGTTGGCTCATATACAACACCAGTAGTAGGAAAACCATATTTGTCAGGTGCAGAAATAGTACTACGATCATGAAAATCATACTGAGACGTTGAGACAGGTAATAGACCGCCAGACATTGCATCAGTGGTACTGGCCGGAGCATCAAAAGGAACAAGAATGGGGAGCTGCAAATCTTGAGGAACTTTAGGCCGACGACGATAATGAAAAGGAAAGGTGTCAGTAACTGAGGGTGAAGGTATAGTGGAAAATGGAGCTGAAGGTGGAGTAAGAGATGAAGAAACAACAGGAGACTATAGTAGGAACCAATTCCATAGGAGAAAGTCAAAGAAACAAATTAGACTCTGTGGACAGAGGGGAAGAGGGAGATTGAGTAGCTGAAGAGTAGAAATAAGGACAACTCTCGTCAAAAGTGACATAACGAGATATGCGAATGCGACGAGCAGAAGGGTCATAGCAACGATAACTAGTGGTGTCAAATGGGCCGTGTCGGCCCGGGCCCGGCACGAGTTGGGCCGTGCTGGGCTAGGAGTTTGCGGCCCGCGGGCCGGCCAACATGGCTCGGCACGCCAAATGTAAGTTTTTTCTTTTTTAAATTTTTTTTTTTGGGTATATTTTTTGTTTTTTTAGTCAATAAGGCTTTTAGTTCTATGTTTTTGAATTTTAGTATATATTTTTATATTTTTTAGCAATTTTAGGGTATTTTTTTATATTTTTGGGGTTTAAAATAAAAAATATAAATATAATATAACTGGGTCGGGCCACGTGCTGGGCCAACCTTGGTGGTTGGCGGGCCGTGCCGGCCCGGCACGATTTCTAGACGGGTCGTGCCGGCCCGAGCACGCATAGTGCATGGGCCGTGTGGGCCCTGGCCGTGCCGGGCAGGGCCGGCCCGTTTGACACCACTAACGATAACCCTTATGTTCAAGACCATACACAAGAAAGACACTAAATCGATTAAGCTGTTAACTTGGTACATTCACGAGGTACAAGTAAGACATAACAGACACAACCGAAGACCCGGAGATGATTATAATGAGGAGAGCCAAACAAGATTTCTCCATGACATTTACCCTGAAGAGAAAAGGATGGCTGCATGTTAATGAGATAAACTGTTGTGGAAACAGCCTCAACCCAGAAATGGGCAGGAACAAAAGACGGAATCAAGAGAGTCCGAGCAGTCTCAATCATGTGACAATGCTTACGTTCAGCGATCCCATTCTGCTGATGAGCAACTGGACAAGAAAGTTGAGGAAAAGTACCCTCAGATGAGAGAAATTGACGAAAAATAGTAGACAAACACTCCCCCAGAATTAGAACGAAAAACACCAATTGCAGTAGAAAACTAAGTGTGAACCATGCTAGCAAACGACTGATAGATAGATAACAACTGAGATCGATGTTTATGAAGTAGACCTAGGTATATCTAGAGTAATCATCAATGAAAATGACAATACTTGTGACCACCTTTGGAAGTAAAAGGCATAGGAACCCAAAACCCAAACATCACAATGAACTTAATTAAAGAGACGACTAGACTCAGAGATGCTTATAGAATATGGGAGTTGTACTTACTTGCCAAGCTTACAACCCGAACAATGAAAACCAACGCCAATAGACACACTACCCATGACACCTTGATGAACTAAAGAAGACAAACGTGAGCCACATAGATGACCCAAGTGATGATGCCATTGTGGAAAAGCAGCAAAAGCAGGATCAGTGGAGAGCGTAGTCATAGTGGAAGGAAGAGGAAGAGAAAGACGACCTAGAACGTAGAGTAGGCGAGAACCACTACGGCGATGGCCAGTACCAATCACAGCTTTGGTCCGACAGTCCTGCACATAGAAAGAAAAATCAACAAAACAGTTAAGGTCGTTGAGTTGACCAACAGACGTAAAATTCATAGACAACTAAGGAACGAGGAACACATCAGGAACAGTAAATCGAGAGGTAGAAAGAATCCCTTGATGTGAGACAGAACAAGAACTTTCATTAGCGGTCTGAATATTCGTGCTATCAAAAGCAGGTCTGTAGGATGAAAGCTAAAAACCATAAGAGGTTATGTGAAAAGAAGCCCCTACCCAAGAGGAATTAGTACTTGATGCTGACATTGAGGCAACAGATCCAGATGTTCGAACGGAAGGATCAGAACAAGAAAAAGAGCCAAGAGCAACTCCGCGACGAGATCCAGAGGAGCGCCTGACCAAAAACTCAGCAAGCTGCTCAGGATGTAATTTAAAGCAGTTCTGAGGACGATGACCCGTCTTCTTGCAATGGGTGCAGATGAAAGCGTCTACAAAAGAAGAAGAAGAACCCTTAATCACTGCATGTCGATGAGAAGCCGCCAAAACAGTGTGTGAGATCACTGAAGTAGTAGCAAGAGCACGAAGATGTGTATCCTCAACAATCAAGGCGGGAAGTGCTTCAGCAAAGGTAGGAAGAGGAGTACGTCCCAGAAGTTGAACGCATATCAGCTCAAACTCAGAGCGGAGGCACATCACAAACTGAAACATGAGGTTCTGTTGCTCATGTTTTTCTTTTGCGACACAATTCTTACAACCGGAGCATCCTTCGGCACCATAGCATCCAATTGACCAGATACACGAGTAAATACCGTGCAGAATTCCTCCACTGATAGATCCTGTTGATGAAGACTATGAAGGTTTTATAGTAGGGAGAACTAGAGTGCTTCACTGGTGTGTAAATAGCGCTGTTGAAGATAGTCCAAATTTCTTTTGCTGATAAATGATCGACAAAGCTCATCCTTATGGAAACATCAATACTTAGTGGTGTAAAACAGGCCGGCACGACCCAGGCCCACAACGGCCCACGCACTATGCGTGCTCGGGCTGGCACGGCCGGTCTAGAAATTGTGCCGGGTTGGCACGGCCCGCCAACCACCAAGGTCGGCTCAGTACGGTGCCCGGCCCGGTTATATTATATTTTTATTTTTAATTTAAACCCCAAAAATATAAAAAAAACCCCTAAAATTGCTAAAAGAATATAAAAAATATCTTAAAATTCAAAAACATAGAACTAAAAGCCTTCTTGACTAAAAAAAACAAAAATATACCAAAAAAATTAAAAAGAAAAAGAAAAAACTTGCATTTAGCGTGTCGGGCCATGTTGGCCCGAAGCAGGCCGCAGGCCGTGCCGACCCGGGGGCTGTAAACCCCTAGCCCAGCACGGCCCGGGGTTTGGGTCGTGCCTAGCCCGAGCATGGTACTGTAGCATCGTACTTGGGCCAAGCAAGGCCCAACTTCTGCCGGGCCCGGGACGGCACGGCCCGTTTGACACCACTATCAGTGCTCATGCACAAGATAGCCTTGACAGCAGCCGCAGCAGTCATCACCTCATCAGGAGGATCGTCAATTAGATGAGAGACTAGACCAACTGATCGCAAAAACATGCGCACCAAAAATGCCCACTCATGATAATTTTGACCATTAAGTCTAATATCGGTGTGAGGAAGAGCACCACTGCCAATAACCGGGTCAGAGGACTGAATTGGGATCGACATATTTTTTTTTATACTGCTATATATCACTGTGCACAGTTAATGTTACATGTCACTGTGCATAGTACTGTGCACGGCACTGTACACATCACTGTATGTTGTCACTGTGTTTTTCTCCATGCAAGTGTCTCATGTAGGTGTCTCTTTATGCTTGTTTCTTTGTGTTTGATCCTTGAATAATATTCCAAGAAGACCGGCGACGCGAGGAAAGAGAAGACCGGCGGCGACTTGAGCAAGGTCAACGTAGGCCGGCACGTCATCTTGAGGGAGGCCGGCGCGACAACTTAAGGGAGAAAAGGGCCGGCGGCAACTTGAGAAAGGAAAGGACCGGCGGCGACTTAAGGGAGAAGAAGACCGGCAACTTGAGGAAGGCCGGCAAGTTGAGGAAAGAGAAGGAGACCGGCGACTTGAGAAAGGAAAAAGGCCGACGACTTAACGGAAGTCAGCGAAGATGACCGGAGAAAATGATCGGAATTAAAATTTCTCAACCCGCTCTAATACTATGTTAGAATATAGAGAAAATGAAGAGAAGATAATAATCATTCATGTCATTATGTATATACTTGGACACAAAAGTAAATGGGCTATATAGTAATGGGCTTTAACAAAGTCATCTTTTGGTATTTGAGATGACAATTGATCTTTACCCACCAGATCTATTTAAAATATAATCGGTTTCTCTTTTCAATGAAAACCATTCCCAAATTGCTCTAGTGAATATTTTTTGATCATGTTGATATTACTTTGTAGCTTTTCTGTATACTAAAACAATTATTGTCATCACACCGCCATTCATCTCATGCGCAAAACTCATGTTTTAGAATAACGTTTTTCATCCAAAATTTTATATAGTATATCATTACAGGCCCCATTCCGTTCCTATAAAACTTCCGCAAGCTTGAACAGAAATGGAGAATTTCGCTAATGCATATATTGGTAATATCTTATTATTATCTGAAACATCTACCTTCCAAATCTTACATCTATGTTTCGCCAAATCAAACAACACTATGTATATAAAGAAACATACACAGAGAATTCACCCTGAATGGTAGTAACGACTAATCTAAGATTGATTGAAAGATGCTCATGTTAGCCCTTGGTTCAAATCCATGCCTAAAAATCCTACTGCTCATCATAAACTTCCTCTTTTTTTTTCTTTTCCACAACAGGACCATAGGCGCCTTATAAATTTCATAGAACCCAATGGTTCCACCTTTTCTTGAAACCAGTTAAGAAAAAGCTTTTAGTAATTCTATCACAAGAACACATAACTCTGACATCATTATATCACCCCCTTACCACATGTTTTTTCTTTGATTTGTTCACAAACACATATACCATCACTAACACTTCCACTAATCAAATCATAATACTTCAAATTAGCAATCATATGTGCAGCTCAGTACGTCCTTGCATTAGAAAAGTAACTGCTGACTTCTTTTAGACACAATGATGACTATACCAGAAATATGCCATCCGTTGAATGTAAATAATGAACAAAATGCTCAATTCCCTCTAACAGATTAAATTATTCTTGAGAGAACAGCTCAATTCAACAAACCTCCAAACCTTGCAGATCCTTCTGATGGTTCATGCCCGTAACTAAGATCATAGAACTCCTTTGTTTGGTAGTTATAAAGGTAACCTGCATAATTTCAGCACCATTCAATAAAAGTTCTGAAGAAAACTAAAAATTGGAAATGCTGCACAGCACATACTTCCATATTTAGAAGGAATGACAACAGGTTGCCGTTACACGTTGCATAAGCAATAAACGACGGAAACTTAGAAAAGGGTTAAATAAAGAACATGAACAATAAATAAATCACAAATGAGATGAATAAATAAAAAATCATTTTCTTGAGTTATGTGCCCACCTGTACGCAAATGTTAGGAAAAGTGTGACAGAGAAAAACAATAAAATCAACAAAAAAAAAAAATCTAGCTATAAATTAAACATATTTGAAACTCAAATGGAAAGAAGGTAGCCTACTTTTAAGCAATTACAAATGGATGGAATAGAGGTGGAAGCACCACACAAACAGCAACAACAACAATTGCAAATTGATGGAATAGAAGTGGAAACACCACATAAACAGCAACAACAACGACATAAATAAGTCTCATCCGTGACTCTGGAATAATTTTAAAGCACATCACAAGCAATTATGTCAAGTCTCGGTGCAAGCCATACATTTTATATAAGAGCTGGGTTTTGCTTCCACAATGCCTGTGGTGTGATAATTGGGTTCCCACATTTACATGCATGACACTTACCAAAAATACTTTGACCGGTTTGAAAATGTTACTTAATTTCAACAACATATGTTTCACCAGTGATTAAAACATACAATGAATCAATTTAATTAGTGAGTAAAAACATAATGTACCCATATGCAGAATTTAGATTCTATGATAAATAATCTGACTATATAGTTAAAGTTTGCCACATCATACTATTGTAGTCAAGTGACAATATCCTTGATTAGATTGAGGCATGTTGGACTTTTTCTCCCACTATCTTGTACAAGCCCAATCATACTTGAATCAACATAATTTTTTCTAAGGGTAAGGACAGGCTCGAGAAAAATCATGCATGTTTCTAGGACACACGAAGGTAAACTTTCAAGTGAACATGTCACAGAAAGAGTATAAAAGCATAACAGACAGTCCAAACTGAATCAATGGAAATTGTTTGCAACAGAAACTGAGATAACATTGTATCTCAAGTGTGTACACCATTCAGTTTGTGTGCATAAACCATTGGAAGAATATGATCAAGCAATCAGATTGATTAAATGTGATATCAATGTCTCATGTACTTCATGTATTTCAAACATCAAGTTAGAGTAAAAAATTTAGTACACATATAAAAAAACAACAAAAAATAACAGCAGAATGTCATAAGTTAAGCAATATCAGCCATTTAATATATCCTCTTCATTTATAATTTAAAAAAAAAAACCACAAAACAATGACCAATAGTTATAAAGCCAATACCTTGACCAGGAGAGTTCAATAAACTGTTCATAAGTATTGTATCATAACCAACAAAGCTATTGATCAGAAGTTGTTGCCACCTGTACAGGAGAAAATTTGATTAATAGAACATTAGTAAACATGTTGATGTATGCAATGACAATATAATGGCTTCCTAACATAATTCTTACACAAGGATCTACAAGCTTAGAAACCAAAAACATCAACTCAAATCACACATTCCGAAAGTTGCAAAGACACTTAAAAATAAGGCAGAGAATTTTGACAGAGAAAGATTTGTACTAGAACCTGTTTCCGAAGCAGGAGTTCTGAGCTGATAAGGTAATATTAACAGTTTGTAAATTGTGCCGAGACTTTGCTGCTTCTGGAAGTAGGAAATATCCCTGGAAAATATTGTCCAGTTACAAAAAAAGAAAAACTGAACTTAGATTTTTATTAGATATTGAGATCTGTATAAAATCTGTCAAACTTGAGAGATCCTTCATACCCATGGTGTGCAGGCAGAAAAAGGGAGATATGCATTAAAAAATGTGACAGAGGAATCTTAATATAATATGGTTTTTTAAGATATCTACAAATAACAAACAGAAAATTTGCAACAACATTACACCTTCTCAACAGTGTACAGATAAGTTGGCTCAAACGCATTGCTTCTTTTCTCGAGCCACTGCACTGCAATGAAGCCCAGAAATTAGACAAAGCTAAAGATAAAATGGCAAGAAAATAGTAACGGTAATCACAAAAAAATGAAATAACAAGAGCATGCATAGTATACACGTATACACACACGTGCATATACATACATATAAGATAAATATATAAACAGATAGGTATGTATAATACGAGTCAAATTCAAGGGTTTCTTGGAGTACCCAACAGGTTAATGTCCGATGTAGCTAAAAGGGTCCTTTGACTAGATCCAACTCAAAGATACCTATGAAAATATTCCTTTTCAAATATATAATTACAGATATAATCAAAAACATCAAGAGAGGCCAGAGAGGTTTGGGGCATGACTTGCCAACAGGTCACAGATGAATAATTTCAAAAAAATAAAAAAATAAAAAAAAAATAAAAAAATAAAAAATAAATAAAGAAGGTAAAACATGAATGAATGGATGAATTCCTATACAAGGTAAGAGAGCTAACGTACCCTACAAGATTAGAATTTGAAAATCATGTCAAAAAAATCCACACAATTAGAATATTGGAATACATGGGTTGTCAAGCTAACGCACATTAGCATGGAGTATGCTGCATGGAGAAACCAGATGATAGTCCATAAATGCATTGCAAGAGTTGAGAAAAACCCTTGATGTCACATGTAATTTAAAAAAATTCTACCCAAGGCAGCATGCTGTTTTTCAGTACTTATTTCTCTTTTTAATCTCCTCTGACTAATAGACTTAGCCCAATAAATTTTTAACTTAATGTAAGACATCTTGCTCAGAGTATCATAAGACAAAAAAATTGAAAAGCTAAATCGAAAGGAGGAAAAAGAGTTCACACGTAAAACAATGAATTCACCTAAGAAAGCCTTGAGATGCTCTATTTGGAACATTTGCAAGAACTTCGAGATATCCATAAGCATATTCCACTCTTTGATTTTCTGCAGACCAATATTTATTGCTCAAAATACATTTCTCTAATTATTTAAAACAATTGTCACAAAACAGAACAAGCATGAAAAGCCCTATTTACTTATGAGACCAGGCACCACTAGCACTCCCATTCACTAAAAATGTAAAATGAGATTTTGTCTTCAAGTAGTAATATGAGAGAGCTATGTGATTCTTCTTGCAAATGTAATCAATTCAATCCCAAAATCCAGCATATAAAGATGATAACTAGCTAAGAAACCAATAATGTGAAGCATACGGCCAATAATGTTCATAAAATGATGAATTGGTTGGCATTTGGATGCCCATCTTTGAGTACTCTCAAGTTTAAAGTTCAGTATCAGCAAATTGAAATTTTATAGGAGTTTTCAATTTGAATGTGTATCATCGCATTTAAAAGTCCTACATGCAGAACAATTGGAGTGTACAACAATCATAATATCACATACAAAGTTTACTTTATTAGTGTAACTGGCAGTGAATCATTATCATTGTTTCTATCAATCATCCTGAAATTTCAAACAAACAGAACACCTACATATAGACATAATAAATTGCTGTGTTACCCCTATCTATGATGAAGAACATGCTAGTACATGCATGATTATTACCATTCCACTACATCTAATAGAAAGGAACGAAGGTCTGTTTGTATGCAGACAAAGACAAGTCAACAAATACTTGTCATGAAATATAACCAGATGAACATCTGAAAAACATAGCAGAAAACTAAGATAGTATGGTGAAACTCCATAATCTTTAGAAAGAGACTGGAATCCTTAGCCAAACAAACTAACCCAGATCATATTCTTTTGCAGATTAACACTTATCAATGATAAGGAAACATTTTTACAATATATAAAATATGATGCCAATGAAGACAAGATCAGGAATTACTGGTTTCATTAAAGGCTCTCACCAAGACCTGACGGGCATTGGCTGAGAACTTTCTTGCATTTTTCCAAAATGAAGAAATTTGCATGTTCACCTTGTTGAATAAGTGACCAACAGCTACTTTGAATGACTCCCTAGAAGATAAAGCACGAGCTATATGCAGATCCCCTACTTCTGTAGTGATATCTGCTTCACCAAAAAAGACACAGTCTTGCTAATTTCAGTTACTTTTATGCTTGATGATTAAGAAATCATTATCACTCTTTCAGTAATATATAAATTTGCTTCTAGCACCTGAACCAATCCAACTTGACCAGAACTTGGCAGAAAAAATGGCGAATACATCCCCATTCACATCTGGCATTTTGTAAGTTGCAACTGAGCTTTCTTGTTTCTGAATATCCACCATACTCTGATGAGCTGGGCTCTGAGACCAAAGCCCAGCACCAGTTATCTGCAATAGCAGCAAATCCGTTCTATTTACAAGGTTATAATCAAGAAGAGATGTTCTATAGTGTATGGCAGAAACAAGAAACTGTCCTGGATTTTGACTATGAAGTTAATCAATGTGGAAATGATGCAAAAATATTCAACAAAGAGAGTTAAATATATATATATATATATATATATATATATATAAAGCTACTGACTAGATACAGATAAAATCAATAACACACAATGAATCTGCATCCGTGTCTTAATGTGGCAATGGAACAAAAGCCTTCAAAACCAAAAGGAAGATTAACATGATTAAAAGAAAATGTTTAAAAGTACTATGTATTCTGGAGCCATCAAAGCAGAAATTTTCTAAAAGGAAAAGACAATATCAGTGTCAGCATACCTTAATCTGGACAAGATGTGCTTCTGTAAATTCAATCACAGAAAGCTCATTGGAACAGCCCGGCTTCACATGCAAAAAGGAAAATAAAAAGAAACATAATTCATGATCTCTTCAAAGCCAATTAACAAGAAAGTATAGCCATTAAGATACACTAGATAAAACTTCCCATATATTACATGCTTGAGTTAGATATTAATCATAATCACTCCGTAATGCATTACAAAGAATCATTCTGTAATGAACCAAGGGATTCAAGGAAATACAATCACCAGTCACAGGAAAGAACACAGACCAAGCAACTTATAAGCTATATAGTAGCACGAAAATATAAGTAAAATAAGGAATACTCCCCTTCTTTATATATATAAAGAAGGGAGAAAGGTCGCAGAGGAAAGGGGGAGAAATTAGCTGGTTCTGTGGGTCTGGTCAATGATCGGAAGTTTGTCAGAGCTTAGAGTATTGTCCATGAGGGGAGTATTCCTTATTTTACTTTTATTTTCGCCCTCCCATATATCTATGGACTTTCAGCATTAACTTCTAGTTGTTGTTCTTCTATTATGAACTTAAACATGAGGATGTGTTGCTTATTTTGGTGCACGGATCTTGCACTTAAAAAAAAATCTCTTATCTTGTTGATTATTGACTTTACTAGCATATTAGTTGCTTAGTGTGTGGTTTCTTTCCAGTGATTGGTGATTGTATTTCCTTGAATCCTTGGTTCATCACATTGGACTATCTAAATAATAAATATGCATTGAACTATCCATACATTTAGTTAGCATGTCCTTGAAATCCGTGACACAGAAACAGAACCTCAAAACCTAAAATGAGATCCGGCACATATACAGAAGTAACAGATACTTCAATCTGGAGAAATGATCCATATTTACAAGGATTTCCACGCTTCAAGAACGCAAACCTCATAAATCTCAAGCCCAAATTCAAACAAAACATAAATTTCATCTACGTTCCACAAACATACCTACCGATTCAAGGACACCAGCAATCCAAAACTACAATCCAAATCAATTCCGCACAAAATCCAACCCAAAAACGCAAAAAAGAAGCGATGGAGATCAAGAATCAGACCTGCTGGACGAAATTAGTGTGCATGACGACGAGGACGCAGAAGAGAGCGACGGCAACGCCAAGGTAGAGATATTCGAGCGTAGCGCGGATCCTCGGCGTGAGGAGCTGGGAGAGCATCCCGGAGAGCCGAGCATGGACGCGGAGGAACGTCTGCTCCGGGTCCATCAAACCCTAGAGATCGATTTCTAGGGTTCCAATCCCCCTTTCCGGAGAAAGAAGAAGAAGCAGAGGATTTGGGGAAAAAAAGGTACTCTTTTTCGTTCTGTTTTGTTTTGATGCTGGGTCTTTTACAAGAAACTATCGCTGGGAAAACCCTGTTTTTTACGCTTAGCCCCCTTTATTTCTTTATATTTATAATTAAAAAGTTTTTTTTTTAATTTTTCGTTCAGATCCCTTAATTTATCTTTATATTAATTTCAGAGGATATTACAATGAAGCCCTTTTTTCTTTGGTTGTTTGAATTCTTGCACTTAGACCCTTTTGTTTCTCCATTTTTTTTTTCTTACTGTCTATATTTATATCACAAGTAATATTTACAAAGAAACCTTTTAAAAATTCTCTTTTTTATTTAAACTTTTCGTATTGATTTATCCCAAAACACCCACAAATAATAAAAAAAATTAAAAAAAAATTGCTAAGCAACAAATAAAGTTAGAATTTGAATGTTGATCCAATAATATGGGTCTATTGATGTTCGGACATTTTAAATTTACAGATGTTTACAGATAATGCATACGCTTTTATTAATAAACATAATAAATTTTATATGTATAAAATTAAATTTTCAAACAAAATTGTAATTGAACTATCAACCATTACCCATATAATCAAGTAAATAAAGAAAAAAGTTTCAAATGCCCCCAAAAAAACAAAAAAACTCTTTTTTCCCGGCAAAACCAGTCCTTTGTAATTTTATATTTACTCAAGGGTGTATATAAATATAATAAAAAAGCACCTTCCAAATTCCAATTCAAATTGGAAGGAGGTAATCATACCGGTGTAGAAGCGGATCCAAATGTTCTTCGCTCCCGCGGAGCTTGCCCTTTCTCCGAAGTCCGAATCCAAAAACCAATCCCATGTAAATAATACATCTCCCCGCATAATACGGCTCCAAAATCCACCGTAGAAATTGCCTCGAGATTTCAAGAACGAATCTCAAAACAAAATCAACGGCTATAAATGAGTCTCTTTTTCGTGGTTTATATATATATAGACCGCGTTGCCAGCTCTCGCCCTTTCGAAATCTCAAATCGATTTCTTCGAAGGAGTTCCATCTCCGGTGATCGAGACTTCGTCGCCGGAGAACCGATGGCGGCGGCGGCGGTGTCGTCGGTGGTGGCGGTGAATATGATTGAGAGGGCGCACCAGATGTACAGACAAGGGCAGCATGATGAAGCGTTGGAGCTTTACACGGAGGCTCTTGCCATGGCGAAGTCTAAGGCTCAGAAGATCGCTCTCCATAGCAATCGCGCCGCTTGCTATCTCAAACTCCATGATTTCAAGAAGGTTTCTTCTTCTCCCTCTTGATTTATTCTTGATTTTTTCTTGGATTGCTGTTGAATCCGTTGTTTTCTCTGATCAAGCATTTGATTGCGTGGTTGAAATTTGTTTGGTTTATATAATCGTTATGCGAAGAATGAATTATGAGTTTTTTTGGATTGCGTGTGTATGTAATCCATCTTATTTTCGCTGCGTGAGTGCTTGGGATTTATCCGGTTTAGGGATTGCGTGGATTTTCAAGAAGATTTGTAAGAATTTGATTTTTAGGCATCATGTAGATGAGCAAATGAAGAGCTTTTTTATGTCTCATATGCATATAATCCATCTCAGTTTTGTTGTGTAAGTTTTAGAGATTCATTCATTTTCATGTTGTTTTATTAGGATAGTGTGTGTAATCAAGCTATCTTTGATACCGGGATTTCAATAAGGTCTGCATTTGATTATGTATCTGTTTTATTTTTAAATTTTTGCTGTTTAAACATTCAATTTGGAATTGTGATCGTGAAATAGGCTGCAGAAGAATGCACGGCTGTTCTGGAATTGGATGTTGAGCACACAGGAGCTTTGATGTTGCGGGCTCAAACTTTGGTTACACTTAAGGAGTACCAATCAGCAATGTTTGATGTTAACAGACTTATGGAGCTGAACCCATCATCTGATGTCTACCGGAACTTGCAGGCTAGACTAAGAACTCAGTTGGTATGATTCTCTTTCTTCAATTCTGTTCGTTAACACTCTCAAAATTTTCTTCTTGAAGGATTTTGGTGCTTCATTATTTATGGCCATCTCTGCTATGATTGACATTTCATTAATTTGTCAAAATTAGCAAAAAGTAAAAAATGAGAGAAACCAATGTTATCCACTTCTGCTGTGCTTTTCTTTATTTTTCATTTTCCCAAAAATGGTCAATTATTTAAATATTTATCAGTGTCCTGGCTGTGGCTGTAGAAACCATCTCTGTTCTCCTTGAGATAACACATTGTGGGATTTAAGCTTATAAACTCTGCCATGTGGAGGCGGCATTGCATCTGATGTGTTGATGATATATAATGGTAATAGGTATACTAAGAAGTGCTTGGTCCTCCGGTTGGAGTTCATGTGAAGCCTTTTGGCCATTTAAGTATTGTTTACAGTTTCTAACATGCGCTTTTCTACTCAAAAAAAAAAAAAATTCTTTTCCATTAGCTTGGGCTTAATCTTTTGTTATGCAAATTTGCTTTTCTTAACAGATGTGCATGTAGTTCATAGGGTTTTATGAATTTATTTTCCAAAGCTCTGAAATCAAGGTTTCTTTCATGTATCTCTTTAATTACAACTTGGGCAGATTGACTCAGTTTTTGAAATTTAAACCACCTTTATCAAACAGTAACTTAAATCCTATCTGTTAATAGCGCAAGATATGTAACAAAATATTTGTCTATAGTGGCAAATGTCAATCAAATAAGTGACTGAAAGATTGCAATAGTATTTTACTAAACAGAATTATGTGGAGAGTTCATCCTATTTTGGATTGAGGATGTTCATGCTACACCAATATTTCATGTTTATTTTTTATTTGTTGAAAATTAGCATTGGTTGGGCAATGGCTATGGCGACCTATGTCACTTAACAATAATTAATTAGATTTTTGTTGAATTTTGTCATATTTTTTTTTGCTTTAATTCATAGAGATGTTGAAAAATATGCTAGCACTTCTTATATGTGTGTTCGACCTAGAAGGAGATGTCTTATGACTTATCTTCGTTAGTTAAGGTATTTTTTTAAACAGCAGAAGTTCATGTTTACGCAGCAATTTGCTCACTGAATATTTTTGTCTTAACATTGTTCACACTAGGTAACTTGCAATGCAGTTATTTTTACTTTCTATTTTATGTGGCACAATCTCAACGGGAGTTATTTTGGAAATAGTAGCTGTTGACTGTGTCTTTGATCATTTTATGCTAAATACCTAGCAGACAAACTTCTATTTTATTTTAAGAAAAAAATTTACTGATACATCTCTATATCACAAATGTGGGTGAGGATGATGTGACAATTGTGTTTGATCCAGTGGCAAAGTGGCAATAGCCACAGAGATGCAAAATGAAAGTCATTCAAAAATGACTATAGAACTGAGTGTCATATTATGTGAATTATGCTTTACAACTTTAGCATTGAATATGTGGGCAAATTGATCGGAATTTTCCATAAATGTTTACATTGATTTTATTTCACTGATGAAGTCATTGGCACCTATACCTGAATCTGAGGAAGAAGAACATCATCTTGAGGAAGATGAAGAAGAGGAAGAAGAGGAAGAAGTAGAAGTACCGGAAATAGAAGAAAAAAAAGAAATCATTTCAGAAAAAGAGGATAGAAAAATAGATCCTCCTAGGGTTCAAGTCGAAGCACCTAGCACCAAGAATCAGAATATTGGGGCAGTTGATGCCACACAGGATGTAATCCCCAAAATTAAAGGATGGGAAGCGATTCCAAAACCAAAAGGCCATTCAGGTCTGGATTATTCTCGTTGGGATAGGGTAGAAGATGATTCAAGTGAAGAAGACGATGATGAAGAAGAAGAGCAGAAACCTCAGTACAGATTCCGTCTTAAGACAGTCGGTGTGCGGCCAGTGAAATGAGCGCAAAATGAGCATGCCACTCTTGTTCATTGGCAAATATAAACTCAAAACTATGGATCATGGAATGATAACCAAGGAGGATTAATGAGCACCAGACGAAAGTTGAAGCCTGTATTCTCATCAAAGTAGAGGCCATGCATTGACATATCTTCAGCTACAGTAATCAATTTGTCAGCTGGTTTATGCTTTAAGTTATTAACTAAAGGTACTTCCACCAACCTTTTTAACTCGATACACCAATTTTATTCATGTTTCTGGCTTAATTAATAGAATTACATTGTCTTTTCAAAGCAGGATTTATCATCTCAAAGCCAAACAGGAGCAATTACCTCAGTACATCCGACATCAAGGATGAAATGTCTCTTGGTGATCACTATTTAACTCGCAAAAGTGCAAGCCCAGTCTTATCAATCCAATGCTGCTGAATTCGGTGCATTTATTTGTGATTTGTTTATAAAATTACCCATTACTTGAATAATTTGTTATACTTCCCCAATGTAAATAGATTCATTGTGATTTAATATAGAATGACAGACTCGCGCAAATAGTGTTTCCAAAATGCAGAATTTATCATTATCCAATGGTTTAGAAACATACAAAATATGCATATCATCAGGTTGCAGTTTGATCAAGCACAGGCAAGCATTTGGCCAGAACTTCAGCAGCTTGCTCTAATTCCTGCTCAGAAATGATTAATGGAGGCACAAGTCTCACCACATTACCATTCCCAGCAGTCAGAATGAGAAGCCCGGCTTCTCGACAGGCATCGACAAGTGGCGATGCTGGCACATCCAACTCAATCCCTACAATGAGCCCAAGACCGCGGATTTCTTTGACATGTTGATTGCCTTCTGTTTTTTGAGCTAGAAGTTCTTTGAAGTAGAGGCCTTTCTTGGTTACACTTGCCAGGAATCCAGGTTTCTGGATCTTATCCAGGACTGCAATGGCAGCATGGCACACAAGAGGACCACCGGCGAAAGTGCTTCCATGATCTCCAAAGTTGATGGCTGCAGCAACCCTTTCGGTTGTGAGGGTGGCGCCAATGGGCAGGCCTCCGGCGAGAGGTTTGGCAAGAGTCATTATGTCGGGGGTCACACCGTACACCTCATGAGCCCAGAGATAACCTGTTCGGCCAAGTCCACACTGAACCTGTAAGGTTGCATGGAAATGATCGATGGTTAGATTTCATCTTCCTCACCGAATTCTACAAATAGTGAATGATTGGCATTGCAAGTTTTAGATCAATTCAGCACAAAGATTCATGTTGATCAAGATTAAGAGCCGTTCCATTGTGTTTTCACCGACCGAACACCAAAATGGGGATACCAGATATACTAAACATGCTGTCAATTTGAGCAAGCTAAAACAGAAATGTAACATGTCTGTTTCCAAAGGTTGTCATATTCTAAATTATTCAATCTTGATGCATTAAAAATTCTGTCATATGTTCAACAGAGTCTCGACTAATCCAGTATAACTAAAGAGTAAATAGTGTATATAATCTTAACAATTCCAATTTTTTCAAAAGCGAGCTGCAGCAAACAACAAAGCAAAGAATATTAGTGCAAGAAGACATAAGCCGCGTACCTCATCAAAAACAAGGAGAGCGCCAGTATCATTGCAAACATTACGTAATGTCTGCAGAAATTCCTTTGTCGCACTATATATCCCGCCTTCACCCTGAATAGGTTCTACAAACACCGCAGCAGTTCTTCTGGCAACTATACTTTTCTTGGCTTCTTCAATGTTCCCGTATTCTATAAATGTGACTCCCGGCATGACAGGATCAAAAGGCAGACGGTAATGTTCTTTGCTTGTCAGGGCAACCGAACCCATTGTCCTTCCATGAAAGCTATGAGTGAAAGAAATGAATTCAGTGGGAGGTTGCTTTTCATCCGGATGCAAATGTCTCTGATATTTTCGGGCAAACTTGATGGCTGCTTCATTGGCTTCTGTTCCAGAGTTTGAAAAGAAAACCCGGTCAGCAAAGGAGGATTCGATGAGGCGTTTTGCAAGTTTTACCTGAGCAATAAAAATATTAGCTCACTGAGAGAATGCAGATAAAAGATTATGAAATCAATTTACATCATAAATAACACTCAACAGATCACATAATGGCCTCAACTTTCTTGACACACATTTATTGCTTAGCAAGTGAAAGTAGCCAGCAATAATATTCTTTATTGCTGCCTATTTCATTTTGATGATTTCGGCTATCATATGTATTATGCCTATTTGCACAAACACCTCACATAGATAACATGAATTAACAACAAATTCACACAGGTGGATGATAACTATCGTTCATAGAAATTCAATGTACATGAATAATAACCTAATTGAACATCAACGACAATAAATCTGCGGATTAAAGTAAAAAACTTCAATTCATTAAATGCAAACGGTATCTTGAGGAAAGTAAAGATAGAGCATATTGTTTAGTGTAATGACCAAATATGATGACGGCAAGAAATCATCAAAGCACACAAGGCTTTAACAGTGACAAATCTTTTGAACAAAGTTAACAATCTAATCGAACATCAATGCTGATAAATCTTCATAGCAAAATTACCAAACTAATTGAACATCAACAACAACAAATAAAAATCTTCCAAGCAAAGTACATAAAGAACTTATTATAGTGCAATGACCAAATAAGAACATTGCAATGAACATTTTTATGGCACAGTTGAACAATCTCACTGAGCATCAATAATAACAACAAAGCTTCTGAACAAAGTTAACAGATATAATCAAATATAAATGACAATAAATACAGCTTCATAGCAAAATTAACAAACTAATTGAACATCAACAACATATAAAACTCCCGAGCAAAGTACAAGAACTTATTATTTAGTGCAATGACCAAGTATATAACAATCAAATAAGAACATCGATGACGAATTTTCAGAGCAAAGTTAACAGATATAATTGACCGTCAATGACAATAAATTAATCTCCATAGCAAAATTAACAAACTAATTAAACATCAACAACATATCAATCTTCAGAGCAAAGTACATATAAAACTTATTGTTTAGTGCAATGCCCAAGCATACGAGGATGAGAAATCATCATAGCAAAGTTAGCAATCCCATCAAGCTTCAACAATGACAATATTTTAATCTTCAGAGCAAGTCAACAACATACAAACGCATTCGGAAAACAATGGATCATCACCTGCGGTATCGAATAATAGACATTGCTAACATGAGTGAGAGTATTGGCCTGCTCGACGACTGCCTTAACCCAGTCGGGATCGCAATGCCCAAGTGAATTCACAGCAATCCCTGCAGTCATATCCAAATACTCTTTCCCATCAACATCATACAATTTACAACCTTTACCACTCTCAAGAACCAATGGAACTCTTGCATAGGTTCTCACAAACACATTCCCTTCAGTCTCAATAACCTCTTTGCTCCCTAAGAACCCAGCTTTACTAGAGCTAGAGTCCACCACACTACTCTTCTTCTCTGGTTCTGAAACCAGAGATGAATGAACTCTTGCACATTGTAAATGGATTGAAGAAACTTTTGGAATCTTGGAATTTGTTGGGGAATGGAGATTGGTTGTCGGAGTGATGGAGTTGCTGAGAATCGCATTGAGGGAGCTCATTTTTGGAATCAAAATCGAATTTTGGGGTGATTCAGCTGATCAAAATAGGGTTTTGGATGAAAATCACAAGAAAGTGGTTTTTCTTCCAGCTTTTTCAATCAGAGGTTTCACGATTTGGGGCTGCTATCACTGGTTGGGTTGATGAAATTAGGGTTTGTGGAGGAGATTTCTAGGGTTTCGGAATCGAATTGGGGGATTATTGGGATTGAATTACTGAGAAATTTTAGGGGGATTTCGAGGTTGACGGTATAAACAGTGTGGGTTGAATTAGGGTTTTAGAGCTGCGTTCATGACACCTTTGTGTTAAATTACTTGTTAGTCCTTTCCAAAATTCATTTTAGTTGAATAGTCCTTGTTTTTTTATCATATAAAAGGTAAATTTTTCATGTGGTCACTGGTCATGCTGATTTTCATTTTGTTCATTGTGTTTCAATTTGTATTTTTTTGGTCATTAAATATTGATTTGTTTTCACCTAGAGGTCATTTGGGATTTCCAAGTCAATTTTAAATGACGTGGCAGCCGGAAATGCTACGTCGCTTACTTATTTTCCGAATTAAGTAAGTTGAGTCAGGATCCGATTGATGTTCTCTCTCCAGTTGGGATGAGAGAAAATATTAAAATAAAACGACGTGGTATTTCCGGCTACCACGTCATTTAAAATTGGTCAAAAAAACCCTAAGTAACCTCCCAATGAAAACAAATCAATATCTAATGACCAAAAAGATACAAAATTGAAACACAATAACCAAAATAAAAATCAGCCATAACATGGTGACCACATGAAAAATTTACCCATTATATATATATATATATATATATATATATATATATAAAGGGCCACGTCATCTAGAACGCAAATTTCCAATCTAGAGACCTACTGGGATCTATTGTATCATCCATCATCTAATTACCCGGCGTCTCTCTCTCTCTCTCTCCATTGTTTGCCCTCTACCGACCCCTGTTTTTCTCCCAACCCATTTTTATTGTTGTCCTCATTTCTCTCTCTCATTTTTCTTCAATTGCAGATGTTTGCGGACATTCACAGATGATATGCTCTTTTAATATCATATAAGGAGACATAAAAAAGTTGATAACCTTTTCAGAAAATCCTTAGAATCTCAATAATATATTTTTTTATGAACATAAAGGCATGCATTTTTTTATGTCATTATTTTTCAAATGAATATTTAATTATAAGATTGTAAAATAAATATGATAATTATTGAAGTTTGGCATGCTAGGAGACATTCCCTAAACACCCATCCAAACTTCAATAATTATTAATTGACACTTAAGAGAGTCTTTCAGAATATTGAGAAGTTGAGGGATCTTCTAGAAAACAATAACCTGTGAGAGTTTCTCTCTTCTCCCCGCTTGCCATGGCAAGTGGGGTACCGCTGGTTGGTTTTTCTTCGCAGCAGCCTCCTCGGTCTTGGGCTCAAATCGCCTCTCAAGCCACTCGTACCATTGCTGGATCCCCTCTTTACAACTCTGAAATTTTGGGGAAGATAAAGGCCTCGTCATCACAGTTTGTTCGGGTTGACGATGAGGCGCTTGGCCGAGCTCGTATGAAGTTCCAAAACTCCTTGTATGGTAAATTTTTCGGCAAGCCACCATCGTTTGAGCAGGTGAAACTGATTCTAATGGCCAAGTGGGCTGATCTCGGTGAGGTTTGTATCTCTGATCTTCCTAATGGGTTCCTATTGATCCATTGTGGTTCTCACTCGGTCATGCAGAAGCTTCTTCAGGATGGGCCCTGGTCTATCAATGGTATAATACTTGACTCTCCCCACAGGCCGTTTTTTTGAGCCGACTTTTGCCAAGCTCAACACGGTACGCAATTTGGGTTCGACTTCACGATCTCCCCATCGACTTTTGGGATGGAGACTCTCTTGAATCTCTTCTCGCTCACCTTGGTCCTCTTCTGAAAGTGGATGATCTTACCTTATCTCTGTCCCGGTCTAAGTTTGCTCGTGTTTGTATTGAGATTGATATTTCTAAACCTTTGTGTCGTGGTTTTCGGGTTGGGGATGATGCTCACCGTGTTTTTTTGTGTTGGTTTTTGTATGAAAGGCTTCCCACCTTCCGCTACTCTTCGGGATGATTGGCCATGGGTCCGAGTTCAGTGTCTGGAGTAGCGGTAGGCTGGACTCAGCGGGGTCCAGCCACCCCTTCGTTCTCAACGAAGGTCGGAGGTAGGATCCAGCTCGGGTACTGCTGCTCGGACAATGGATTTGGACGACATTGGTCAGGATCCTCCGTCTTCTGAGGAGGTGGTGGAGCCTCCTTCTCTTTCGATGGAATCAGGCTTTGGGCCCTGGATGCTGGTTGCTCGCCGGCGAGGTCGCGGATGTGGTCGCAGTGACAGGCCTCGTGCTGGTCACGTGAGCACAGACGAGGCAGTTGTCGTGACATCTTGCAGATGGGGACGGGTGTCGGGGGACGAGGCAATGGGAATATACGTGGTGGCTTCAGAGCGCGTGGGAGAGGCGGTTTCATGGTCTCGCGTACCCCTCGAGCAACGTTCTCTGACCACGATGTGACCCCACTAGCTGGTGCTGTTCTGCACGAGAACGTTCCAATTGATTCTAACACGTCTTCTCTGTCTCGGGACCCTGTAGTTGTCTTTTCGGGAGAACCTCTCTCATCCACTCAGCACTCATCCCCTGACGCACTTGATGGGCGAGCGTTGGGCGAGCGCTACCCGCCCTAGCGACTCACCTCGCTCACTCTCGCCTCCTCGGCTTCCACCCCATAGCATTATCAGCGATGGGCGAGTGTTGTTTTGCCCAATGCTCCACATGATCTCTTACTTGGGAAGCATCGCATCGAATGATATTCGATTCGGTCCTCCCTCGCCGCCTCCCGTTATTGCGTGCTTCCTTTCCACTTGGTTCTTCTCAGGGGTTATGTGATTCGGATCTTTCTCATGAGATGGCGGTTGATAGGGTCTCGGAGGCTCTTCGGGGAGACCCTCCTGATGCTAGTATTGATGATGAAGAGGGTTCATTGGAGAACGATGATGATGAGATGGGAGACGAGGTTGAACCGGATGATCTTATGACTCTCGGTCAGTGTCAAGCGGAAGCCAGAAGGGATGCTTTAATCCGGAAAGGGTCACAGGTTTCTCTGCCTTCTCTCAAGAAGGGTAGAGTGGATCTGGCAAGAAAGGACCGTTAGCCTTGGTTTTTCCCTTCTTCATGGGTTTTCTCTTACTGTTTATGGTGTTATCGGGTTTATTGGTTTGTGTCCTCTTTACTGTGTTTGTTATGATGAATTTGTTTAAAATCATTTGTTGGAATTGCAGGGGCATCTCTGCGAGGGATACCTCTAATCAAGTTCTTAGGTTTATTCGTAAGCACAAGTTGGATATGATCTGCCTTACGGAGACTAGGGCCAATGATGATTGGGTCAATCGGTTTTGTCGGTGTCTTCCTGTTTCGTGGGACTGGTCTGCTATTCTTGCTGATGGTTTCTCAGGGGGATTTGTGGTTGCTTGGCGGAAAGGTATTGGTAGGGTTTCTCCGATTGCTATTTCTCGGAGAGCTCTTCACCTGATCATTTCTCCGAATCAATTTGGTAACTGTATCATTTCGGTTATTTATAACTCAGTGCACTTTCATTCTCAATGTTCTTTGTGGAATGAGCTTTCTAGGTTCTCTTCCATTGGCATCCCTTGGCTTGTTATTGGAGACTTTAACACTATTTGTTCTAGTGATGAGCATAGGGGTGGTTCTTTCTATTATTATGCTCGCAAGGCTCGTTATTTCGTTAACTTTATTGAGAGTACTAACCTCCTGGATTTACAATTTATTGGTCCTAGATTCACTTTGTGTAATAAGCAAGCTGGTACTGCTCGGCGCTGGGCTCGGTTGGATAGAGGGTTGATCAATATAGAGTGGTCTTCTCGTTATCGCTCAACCAGTCTTCAGCACCTCCCGAAGGTTTTTTCTGATCATGCTCCCCTTTTGGTGACTGTTAATCTTTCTAATAGTCATATTCGTAGTCCCTTTCGCTTTAATAATTATTGGTTGGATTATGTTGGTTGTCATAGTGCTATTCGCAGGGCTTGGGCTTTCTCCCCTAATGGTACCCCTATGCATGCTTTTTCTCACTTGCTTTTTAGATCGCGTGCTAATGTTCTTAATTGGTGTAAAGAGGGTTTGACTAACCTTGATTTGGATATTAAGAATACTGAGTCCATTATTTCTTCTCTAGAAATGTCTGCTGCTTTTGATGATGGTACGCAGGGTCTTCTAGAGGAGATGTATGCCAAATATGCAATGCTGGAAAAGCAAAACACCAACAAATGGGCCCAGCGTGCACACTTGGCCTGGGTCTGTGACGGGGGCACCAATTCTAAATTTTTCCATAATGCTACTCGTATTCGCAGGCACATCAACCAAATCATTCAGGTAAAGGATGTTAGTGGTAATTTATTTACAGAGAGGTCAGGTATTGAGAATGCTTTTTTGAATTTTTATTCTCGATTGTGGACTGGTTCAACTACTGATTCCTTTGCTGATATTATGAGTGCTATCCCTAATGATCTCCCTCAGCTCTCGGGTATGGATTGTGATTTCCTCTTTCGTGGGGTTACCCGTGAGGAAGTTAGATTGTCTGTTTTTGAGCTTCCTTTGGGTAAATGTCCTGGTCCGGATGGCTTTAATGCTGAGTTTTATCGTTTTTTCTGGGTTGATATTGAAGATAGTTTGTTTGAGGCTGTTAATTTTTTCTTCACTAATTCTATTATGCCTAATTCTTGGGGGAAATCCTATATAGCCCTGATTCCCAAGAAAGACAGTCCAATGTTTGTTACTGATTACAGACCAATTTCTCTGTGCAATGTGTGTTTTAAGATTATTTCTAAAATCTTGGCCAATCGTTTGAAGCTTGTTCAACCTAATCTTATTGGTAGAGAACAAGCGGGCTTTGTTTCGGGTCGTTGTCCCTTCGATAATATTATTGCGTTGCAAGAAGTTGCTCATACGATTGAAACTGATTGTAGAAACCCCCCTAGGATGTTAATCAAAATAGATATCGAGAAGGCTTATGATACAATCCATTGGAGTGCAATTCTTGCTACTCTTTCCAAAATGAATTTCCCTCCTATTTGGATCTCTTGGATAGAAGCTTGTATTTCGTCCACCTCCTTTTCCTTTCTTATCAATGGGCAGCCTACCCCTTGGATTAGATCTTCCAGGGGTATCAGACAGGATGATCCTATCTCTTCTTATCTTTTCATTCTTGTTTCTCAAAATCTCACCACTATCCTGAATTTTGCTTTAGTTAATGACTTTGTCCCAGGTTTTGATATGCGGCTTCGCAGTAATTTCAATCATCTTATGTTTGCTGATGATTTAGTCATTATTACCCAAATGTCACGAAAGGCAGCTAGAGCTATCAAGATTTGTCTGGACTTTTATGGCAAAATTTCTGGACAGGTCCCTAATGTTTCTAAATCTGCTATCTATTATCCAACCTGGGCTAATAAGCGGGTGGCTAGTCGTATTTGTTCTATCCTTAGCTTCTCGGCTGCTACATTTCCATTTAGATATCTTGGTATTCTTATCTCCCCCAAGCGCTTGGCTAAATCCACGTTTGCTGTTCTTATTGATAACATCAAAAATCGTTGCTCTCGGTGGGTTCACTCTAAATTGTCACCTGCAGCCAAGACTGTGCTCATCAATACCTCACTTCTGTCCCTTCCTATCTACTATTTGTCTGTCTATCCGATATATGACTCTATCCTATTGGAGATCCATAGGATTGTTAGGAGGTTCTTTTGGAGTAAGAGTAGCAATGGAAAGGGCATCCATGTTGTTGCTTGGAATGATCTTACTATTTCTAAGATTGAGGGGGGTCTTGCAATCAGAAATCTTACTCTTGCTAAGCATTCCTTGATGGCTAAAAATGTTTTTAAGTATCTTAATTGTGACAATTGTCTTTGGGTTGATATTCTGCTCCTTAAGTATGGTATGCTTAACTTATGGAGGGACTCCATCCCTTCTGGTTGCTCATGGTTCTTTAGGGGTCTTTGCTATACAACCATCAAAGTTAATCCTAGCTTAAGAATTAACTCTGTTAATCCTGATCAGACCTCTCTTTACAATCATCCCTGGTGCTCTGAGGTTCCTCTCTCACTGTGTCCTACCTATTTCAATGTTAATTTAAATTTGGACTCTCTTGGAGTCTCTGATTTTTGTAGTAATGGATCCTGGGATTTAGACAAGCTTGGGCTGTTATTTGGTGGTTGGTTGGACTGCTTTATTTCTAAGTTGGGTGTCATTGATTCTAATGGCATTGGGTTTGGTCCTCTAAATCAGTGAATCAAAGCACCTCAGCTATTGTATATCAGTCTCTTAATAGCTCTTCTTGTTGGATTGATGGTTGGCCTGGTTGGAAGATGATCTGGGATTTACATGTGGCTCCTCGGGTCCAGCATTTCTTGTGGCTAGATTTTAAGGGAAGGGTTAGTACTTATGATTATCTTTATTCCATTAATCTGAGTCCCAGGAATTTTTGTGCCATGTGTAATTTAATGCATGAATCAATTGAGCATCTCTTATACTCATGCAATTTGGCTCAAGCTGTTTGGGGTCATGTTTGCTCTAAGCTTAATATTCCAAATCCCTTTTCTGGGGGTTTTTGTTCTGGCGAATGGCTCATCTGTGATTTACTTTCTCCATTTGCTAAGGCAGTCATTGCTTCTGCAGCTTGGTTTTTGTGGAAGAATATATGTGACAA
The DNA here is from genome assembly GCF_009730915.1 of Dioscorea cayenensis subsp. rotundata. Taxonomy (NCBI): domain Eukaryota; kingdom Viridiplantae; phylum Streptophyta; class Magnoliopsida; order Dioscoreales; family Dioscoreaceae; genus Dioscorea; species Dioscorea cayenensis. Next base: position 19,055,690 of record NC_052476.1, on the reverse strand, counting down.
AATTTTCAGGAGTTGTTCTGTATCTAGCTTGGTCATTGTCTCCCGGGCTTTCTCCCATGCAAGGGACTTCTCCTTTGCTCATGCTGATAAATTTGGATCCCGGTTGATTCTTAACAATTTTTCTTTCAGGGATGGACTCTTCCTTTTCGTGGTCAGTCAACGGATTGAGGCATCAGAGGTAGGGAATGTTGGTTTTTTCTGTGTCTCTTCTAATCTCTCTGTGGTATTGGCAGGGGCTGGTCCAGTGCATGCAAGGAGTGCTGAGGAAGCGGATCTACAGGCGATCATCACTGCTCTTCAGGTTTCTGTGGATGCTGGTTTATCTCTCACGCATTGCTTCATCACGAGCCCAGGTTCCAACAGGATTATTTTGCAGCGCTCAACACCTGACTACAGGCTTCGGACTTGGATTAATAGCATCAACTCCATACTTCAAGGGGCTAACTGTCCTTCCATACATCTCATTCCCAAGTCTTGGGCTTCACCAGCTTACAAGCTTGCATCCTTGGCCTCCAATTTGCATTTGCTCGCTTTATTTTTCCAGGGTCGCGAGTTGCCGCGTTGGGTTATGAAGACTTTTTGCAGCGAAGGCTTTATTTTCTAAGTTTTTGTTGTTTTAGTTGATTGCTTGTTTTATCTTTTGAGTTTTGTTTTATTTTGATTTGGTTGTAATGAACTCTTTGTAATTTTTTCCCCCTATTAATAAAATAAGCTCTCCGAGCTCTTCTCTAAAAAAAAAAAAAAACATTCATGCTTCTCAATGACAACTCTGTGTTAAATTACTTGTTAGTCCTTTACAAAATCCATTTTCATTGAATAGGCCTCATATGTGGATATATATTCACATATAGGGGTTCGTCATTTGGGGTTGTCCGCAAATTTTCAATCTACTAACGTCCTTGGAGTTCATTGGATCATCATCTAAGAACCGCATGTTCTTGTCTCTCTTCCCTGTTCACTCCCTCCTGACCCCTTATTTTTTCTCTAGATCCTAACCCCACTCATTGTTATCGTCGTCTCTCTCTTACTTTTCATCATATATGGACCTTTGTGTGCATTTACAGATAATGTTTTCTCTTAATATAATTCTCTCTCTCTAGTCTTTTTTACTTGTTATGTTTTAGAGGTCTATTTTGAATTTTTTACTTGTCCATTTAAAAAAATTTGTGAATCATTAAATATTATTTTTCCAAATTTATCTTCCATATTTAATATGTATCTACAATTTCAAATAAATTATATTCAACTACATATTTTTTAAAGCATATTTTAAATAAAAGTAACATTGGGAAATCAATACAACTTTTTATAAAATTTTAAAAAATATATAAGTAAAAAAATACCGGAGGGAGTATATACAAGAACATAAAAAAAAAGTTGATAACCTTTTTCAAAAAACGAGTAATCTTGATAATTTTTTTTTATGAAAATAAAGACATGCATATTTTTATGTCATATTTTTCAAATGAATATTTAATTAATGGACTATAAAATAAATATGATAATTATTGTAGTTTGGCATGCTAGGAGACATTTTTAAAAAAAAAACCATGTCAAACTTCAATAATTATTAATTAAAACTTCAGAGAATCTTTAAGAATTTTGAGAAGTTGAAGGACCTTCTAGAAAACGAAACCTTTTCAAGGGCCATTTGTTATTTACATTTTTTTTTGTTTTACATAATATGTGTACGAAAATGAGAATAAGCTAACTGCCGCTAGGTCAATTGGCACCGGGTTCTTTGTGTAGGGCTTTTGTTTCAGGGATACCCGGTTCGAATCCCGCTTCGCGCAAAGTAAGTGCACGATTCGGTGAGCGTCGCTCTCACATGTACGTCCCCAGCTACTAGCCCTTCGATGAGGTGACATTTGCTTTATGTTGTCAAAAGAAATCCTTATTTTTTAATTAAAAAAACCCCATTTTTATAATCCATAATATAACATTAATAAATAAAAAAATCATAACCTCATATTTATATATATATATTATATATATATATATATATATATAAGCTCTCATTGTTTTTCTTTCAGGCCATAAAATAATTAATACTTGGGCCGTCAGTTTTGGATGAAACTAATGGCAGGTTTCCATTCTTGAAAAACTTCTTTAAATTTATTAAATTTCTAGCCCATCCCTAAATTATTTTTAAATTTAAATTAAATTAAAATTATAAACTTGCTTTTGCCCAACTTACATTCATACTTGCGCCAAGATGTAAAAAGACGAGCTCACCCTTTTTCAATTTGTAAATCATAATAGTAAACTAATCTCTGGTGTCACTTTGAGTCTAGTGTTAAGATATTTTTAGCATTTTATTAAAACATTAAGAGCACAACACTAGACTTAAAAAGAAAAAAATAAAAAATGAACATCAATAATAAATGGGAAAAAAATAAATGGACTATATCTTCTTAATAAAAATATATAATAAATTTTTAATAATTTTCCCTTAGTTTTATTGCACCTTCAGCCAAAATTAACTATTAAATATTTTTTACATTTTTTAAAGTTATATAAAAAAGGATAATAATGTGTTAAACTATTAATGGGGGATTTTTTTTAAAAATAAAATTATAACTTTTGAAATTATTTACAAGAATGGGCATTATGTGCATTGTGCAGTGAAATGCTCACATAATAATGAAAAACGCTAAACAATTTAACGTTTTTAGTATTATACACAATGATAAATATATTCCTGTTTTTTCAATGGTTCCAATACCGAAGAGTAATTTTTTTTCAATAATTTTCAATGTCATTCAAAACATAGTTTTTAATATTATATATAATGGTAACAATTTACCGTTTTCAATATCATATTATAAATTATTTACAGATTCATAACAGGGTAAATTGTTTATCATTCTCAACACCACAAACATCCAACGGTGAATATAATTATCATTTCTTTCAACGGTTTCTAATACATATGGGTATTTTTTGATAAAATTGAGAGGGGATCCAAAAAGTAAATTGTAATCTGAAAGGTTCGAATTCGAGATCTCTTAATTACAAGTACGGATAATTAGCAATGGGATAACCTATGATTCCTCATATGGGTAATCATTTTTAATATTTTTCAATGCTATTCTAATGGAAATATGTCGAGTATTATAACATGTAACAATTAAAATAATATTATACTCTCTCCAGTTCTCTTTACTTGTCAATTTTACCTAATTCATATGAATTAAAAAAAAATCGATTGTAGTTAGTTGGTAATATAAATTTTATAGAAATTTGGATTAACTTTCAAAAATTATCTTTAATTAAAATATGTTTTAAAAAAAGAAAAATTACTATTTACCCCCTACACTGTTTAAAACTTCCCAAACAACCCCTGTAAGTTTTGAATACCCCGGACAGCCCTTCCTTTATCATTTCACTTCCTTTTTACCCCTTGTAGGTCATTTGGACTGGGTCCATGTTGTGAAATTCCATCATTGCCCTTAAAAATGGTGGGGAAAAAACCGCCCAATCACATAAAGTCTAACATTTTATACATTATTTTTTTCTGAAACAAACTTTGAAAGATTTTTCACCATGTCAGGTCCCTGTTTCCGTTTAAAATTATACAGTTTTTTGTTTAAACAGAAATATTTCCGTTTAAATTTATCAAGTTTCTGTTTAAAATATTATGTCTCTGTTTAAATTTATCCAGTTTCTATTTAAATAGAAATGATTTTAGTAGGTATTCGGATTCTACGAGCGTATCCGTTCCACCTCAGGGCCACCCTAATGGTTTAGTAGGCCTTCTTTCCTCGTTAGATGATTTTGAAGTTTTGTCATTGCATGTTAGACAACGTTTTGTAGGCGCTAGCCATTTAAAAATTTCACTTCACTACCACAAGTGCGGATACAATCGTAGATCTTGCAAATAAACTATCGTCAACTAAGCATAGAGGACAACTTATATTCGTTACATATGTTTGCCACAAACTATCGCATATTATTGTACATTTTGCTCGTTATTTATGAAAATCGTTTCTATAAATAAACGCAAATTTAAATGAAACGATGATATTTAAATAAAAACATAATTGTACAAGTTAATTATTGATTAATTATCCCAAATTCCGCTTAAAACTTATGTTTTTTCTCAGCTATCCTTGTAATATCCCTGTTTCCGTTCAAAATTATACAGTTTTTAGTTTAAAGAGAAATGTTTCCGTTTAAATTTATCAAGTTTCTGTTTAAAATGTTATGTCTCTGTTTAAATTTATCCAGTTTCTGTTTAAACAGAAATGATTTTAGTAGGTATTCGGATTCTACGAGCGTATTCGTTCCACCTCAGGGCCACCCTAACGGTTTAGTAGACCTTCCTTCCTCGTTAGATCATTTTGAAGTTTTGTCATTGCATGTCGGACAATGTTTTGTAGGCGCTAACCATTTAAAAATTTCACTTCACTACAATGAGTGTGGACACAATCGTAGATCTTACAAAAAATAATTTACAAATCAAATCAGAAAGAAACCCACCGAATATCAAAACAAAAGGAAACTACACAACATCTTCAACGGCGTCCACCTCGCCTCAATACCTTGGAGCGCAAACTAATGAAATGTCGAAGAGTTGGCGGGAGTTTTTCTCTCGAGGCGATTGGTCGATCCTATAGAAGATGTCCGGAACAGCGACAACTTTTGAAAAGGAAAAAGTCGAAGAGATGAAGAGAAAAAGGAAACCCAGGTGTCGATAATGGTGTTCTCGGGGATTAACCAAGAGCGCTTCCTCTTGAAGAGGAAAAAAATTATATGCAAAGAAAGGGTTTTTTTATGGTCAAACCATGTCTCACTTCTACTAACTTCCCATACGAGGGATAATTTCGTCCAAAAAATTCAAAACTAACTCCATTAAATGCTTGAGGGGTTTCAAATTCATTGCATTCAAAAGGAGGGTTTTTTTTTTATGGATAATCAAATTTAGAGGGACAATTTGTACATATTGCAAATTTAGAGGGTGTTTTTGGCAATTTCCACTTTAAAAAATATGTACTTGAATATAATCTATTAGAAGTTGTAAAAATACATTAAATATAGATGATAATTTTTTTAAAAAAAACCTATATTTAATACTTGATAGATTTTCTAAATGGATAAATAAAAAAAAATCCTAAAAAGGAATAAGTAACAAAATAAACAAGTAAAAAAGGAACACTAAGCAAAAACCCCTACTATACCTATTTATTTTCAAGGTTGTAACATAAAAAATATTTAAAACAATCACCATCATTTAAAATAAGCACCAACACTTGGCCACAATCTTAACACCATAATAATATATTGAAAAATCAGGAAAAAATTTGATGGCATAGAAAACAGTAAATAGTTTATCCCTTCCGTTCGTTTTTTATCTGTTTTGATTAATCGAATCTCACATACCAAAAAATTTAGTTATTTAATAAAATTTTATAAAAAATTAGTTATCTTTTCAAAATTACCCTTAATTTATATTTTCACATTTATCTCTTATATTTAATTTCAAGAAAAAAGTTGAATAAAGTGTTAAATGGTAACTTTGGAAAAAAAATAATAAATGATCCTTGATGTTAGAAAATGATAGATATAAAAAACATGAATTTATGATAGATAAAAAACGAAGGGAGTATCATGTTTATAGTTGTATATTAAAAACAATAAATTATTTGCAGTTTTTATTGTTGTGTGTATTTCATGACAAAAATGCACATGATGCGTGCGCACTCTCATAAATAATTTCAAAAGTTATAATATTTAAAAATAAAGCCTGTTAATGGTACCTTCGTAATAAATAGAGACATATATCCTTGCATAGAGTAAATATTTAAGAGACTTACAATGAAAAAAACTTGAATGAATTTCTTGTGAAAGGATTAATCCATAGGAGATGCCTTTAATGGAAACCCAAATTAATAAATTAATTAATTATAAACTAATTTGATTAAATTTTACATGTTTTAAAGAATTTTCTTTATTGAAGAGAAACAATGGAAAATGGTTATAAATTAATTTAAATAATGAAAGAAAGTTGCTTGAGTTTTCAAGAGGAAGAATTTTTTTTTTTCAATTGATTTTTATAAGAGAAAATTTACTTTTATATATATATATATATATATATACACAAACCATCATTTAAAAAAAAAACTTACTTGTGTAGCCCAAAAAATTAATATTTATGTAAATAATCTAATGCTATCAAATTAATTTATCATATTTTTAAATATTTGAATTTATTTTGTGTAAACACCAAGAGAGATGATCACACGGAATCGGTTTCGTGATAGTTACTATAGAATCGAGATGTGGCTCAACTTCATCCGTTAGATTGCCTCGATTTAATAACTTTTAAAGTAAAAGGCATGATCTTTTCAGATAATTATCAATATATCTTTAGATTATATAATAAAAAACAATAAAATTTATAAACCTAGGGCTAAGAATGAGCCACCGTTCCATGGTAGTTATCACGAAACCGAGTCTACCGGATAAAAATTACACTAATAAATAATTGTTATCACATAATATTAATATTATTCTATAAATACGCGTAACAAAACAAAACTTTCAATATGTCGGTCTATCAATCTATAAGACTTTTTAGCTCATAAAATTAAAAAAACGACTAAAAGAGAAAAGACTGATTTTAAAAGAGTGACAACCATCATATCACAAAAAAAGAAAAATAGAAAAAAACAAAACGCTCGGCGAAATTTTCAATTAAACATAGTAGCAATGGAGACAATTTTTCTCTGTAAAAGCTATCGAAGTGTTTCAGTCAGCATTTTTCTAATGTTAAAAAATAAATAAATAAAAACTACAAAATGTATCATCAACATTGACACCTACTAATCTAAAATTGAAACCCTAACCCTATCACTAACCTTGTCCACAAACTCATCAAAAAAAGTTGTGGTTTTAAGTAGCTTACCAAAATTATATGCATAAGTTTTCATTATTTTTATGCTTGACTTATTTGTTGTGTGAAAGGATGAAAACTCTTTTTCTTTCAATGTCATGACTACCAATTCATCAAAGATGTCTTTCTAGCATCTATCAAACTTTTCCATTGAAGAATAATGACCTACAAAGACATGCAAGTCAGGAGAAAGAATTAGAAGGTGATAGTTTATTGTTTTCACATGCAATTAAATAATTTTTTTTAATCTTTTTATTAATTTTTTATTACTTAATTTAGAAGCCATTAATTTTGGTATTGTCTCATTATGGATTGGCATCATCAGACAAAGTTTGTGAACTTAACACGGTTTTGAAAATTTTGGATTAAAAAAACAAAATATATTATGATAAAATAAACTGTTTTAATTAAATTATCTAGTTAATATTTTGTAGTTGTGGCCCTATTTATATATATAAAAACAATTCATAAGTCATCAACAAACTTTCACCTACCAAATCACTTTTGTGCCCATAACCCTCCATATGAGTCCATCACAAGGACTTAGCCTTAAATGATTTACATGTGAATATAAATTATATCTTAAAATAACTTGAAACTCAACTCACATCGCACTACTGACATTCCATGTATTAATTATTTTTTATTAAGTTGATTGAGTTTTTAGGACTCTTACATAAGTTCAATACTGGCTAACAAAATTATTTCAATCCCAATTAATCAAAGTTTAACATGAAAAATCAAACATAGAGATAATGATTGTGACTTTGAAAAATAATATATATATAATTTTTATTTCTTGCTTAAATTGTCATTTGAAGATCTTAGTTAGACTTTGCTTGATTATAAATGGTATAATTTTTTTTTGAGCTTTCCATACATTTTTGTTAAGATGAAGTCATGTTGTGGACTTTCTTTCCATATGCTTATAATGAAATAACTATAAAATTTATTTATTTTTGTCTAGTTACGTATATGATTCGATTATTTGTATCTATTAAAAATGTTATACATATTTTATATGTTACATTATAAAGATGTATATCTTTAATACGTCAAAGTGGATTTGCCGATTCAGCAATTTTTGATATTTTTCTAAAACAACAAAGTAGTATATTAGATAATTGCTTCAAGTATCTTTGACTAATATAGTTATTTATTTATAAATAAACAAAAACGATTAGCGTGTTACAAATATAAGTAAACACATTACTAATATTGAATCTCTAAACTGAATAATTAATTTGCCATATAAAAGAATTTAAATAAATAATTACTAAAAATAGAGTTTGTCAAAGGTGATATAGCAATGAATATTGACTTTATGAGGGACTACTGATATTTTAGGGTTTGAGGAAACCAAGTCATCATACCACAAAGATTATTTAAGCAATGTATTAATGACTAGTGAGTTAGTACAATATTGCAAACCAACTTAACTCCATTTAAGTCTTTTTCTTATAGTGCCCCACCATGATTGATCTCTATCAAATCCTTATGAAAATTGTTCCAAAATTAAGAGAGTGAGTTAATGGTCATTCAATTTCTTCCACTGTCACATTAACTACATTAGTTAATTTTTAGAAAAATAAAATAAAATAAATAAATGTTTCATTTGAATGCAATTGATGTACAATGAAAATGGTGATTTTGATTATTAATAAATTATGATAGCTTATTTATTCATTATTTATAAATTAATAAAGTATGACATATATACATGTCATCTTAATTTCATAATTAACAAATAAAAACGAAAACACGTATCTAATTTAGAGATCGAAAAAACCACTAATATATTAAATTCTAATTATGAAGTTATAAATCATATTATTTAATTTGAATTTCAATTTAAATTAATATCATATTATATAACAACAACAACATTCTTGACTTGCTTTATTTTTTTATTTAGTTTCAGAAATTTCCTTCCTCTTATCAGCCAAGTTATCTTTGCATGCCATTGTTGACAAAAAAATGATAAAATAATAGAAATACTTAAACTCTCAAAAGAGTAGATAATTGTTATTAATTTTTTTTAAAGAAAAATAAAAATATATTAAGATTTTATAGTGTATGCCACAAATAAGATAATAATTTGAAAATGATATGTCGGGTCGTAGCTTTATAATTTTATAATATTAAACTTAAACATTCCACGAAGGATGATTCCAATTAGGTTTCAAATGATAGTGACGATTAATGAACTATTAATAATTATCATATTTTAATTCTATTAATTTCTTTCTTATCCTCTCCTCAAAAAACATGTATTAAACTCAATAATTAATATAAATCAGAGTTTTGAGTTTCTAAAGTCCTGGAAAAGCAAAACAAGTGATCCAGTAAAATCAGCATCCAACTAAAAAATAGGTTAACTTAATCAGTAAAGTTGGAGGAGAATAACTTGAAAGTAGCTTATCCTTGATTTACTTTCATGTTATCTATTTTTTTCATATTTTAGTTGTTCTTTATTTATATATTTTCTCGCAACTAATCACATATTTTATTATTTATTATTATATAATATTTACATAATTTATTTATTTTTATATAAAAAATAAACTAAAATTTCATAATAGAGATTGTTCAAAACAATTATTATATATATTATCATTATATTAAACAACCAAATATATTTGTCTATCTTTTTTTAACAACTTCTAAAATTCTTTTTATTTCGTTAAAATAAATTTGACATAAATTTTGGATACTAACGATGAATGCAAAATGATAATATTTTTTTATTCTAATAATGATCATTAATACTTAATTAACTTGTTAAAAATTAAATAGTTCTTACCTACCTCACTAAAGCCACACTAAAGCCAAACAAAAGTATATATATTTTATTTCTTCTTCTGAATGCTTTGACATTTCAGGTCACTTCCCAAATTAAACTCCCTCCTTATATATTTTTAAATATAATTGGAGAAAAACTATTTAAAATTATAAATTTGATAAATTGGAAAAAACTATTTAAAATTATAAATTTGTCATTTATCAATTTTTTTTTTAGTACTAAAGTTTGAATGGCAATCAAAAGAATAACTCATTGTTCTTGAATAGGATGTTAGAAAATGATACATGATCATCCTCTTCTATTATATATATATATATATATATATATATATATATATATATATATATATATATATATATAATATAATATAAATACAAATTTAATGCATATTTATTTTATCTTTGAAAGGCATGTTAAGACAAGAATGCTCAATTTTCAAAGGAAACATATATAAAGTAAGAAAAATTAATATGCCATTTGTCACAGTAAAGTGTCTTACTTGGTAGCCAAGAAATATGACTTAATTTTATCCTAAAAATTTTAAATTGAATATTTCTTTAAATGGTTTAAGAAAGTTAAATTTAATATTTGGGGAATTTTTTTTTCTTATAAATAAAAAAATTCTAGAAACTATAGTTGATGTTTTGATTTATTCTAAATAAATAAATATTTATCCTCCACAAATTACTTGAAATAAAGGGAGACATATAAATAAAATTAATTTTTTAAAATATAAATAAAATGCAATTACTAAACATTTTAGAGTTGGGAAGGTTCTTTTATGAATATAACATTGATTAAGTTTTTCTGAAAATGGTGATAATTTGGGATGTTATAGATTTTTCTACTTTTTTATGACTGAAAAATATAGTATGAATTAAATTTGTCCAAATTTAAGCAATAAAATACTTAAAGCAAACAGAAGCGATATATCATTTAGCAAATTAAATGGTTTTAATTAATTTTTTTTTTATTAATATCTAAAAAAAATTATAAATTCTTTTATTTATATTACTTTTTACATATATACATGTATTTTAGTTATAATTGAGTTTTGCAACAACCGTCCACTTCTACTTAAAGCTTTGTCAATGGACAAATAAATACAAAGGTGCTACAGTTATAGTGGTTTATCGACATTCTATGAATTTATTAATTTTGGAAGGCACTACGTAAGGTAATGAAAGTCCACCATGTGTATTCAAAAAAATTTACAAAAACTATATTGTACTAATAATTTTTCTCCGTCATACAATCTTGGAGATACAATTCCCACATAACAATATGTGAATAGTATTATTATATTACTATTATATATGGTTTCGACCTTTGCACCTACTCATCCATTTTTCACGTGACAATCCATTGAACCATGCAATGGTTGTCTGTAATTTATAATTGCATCAGTTTTTTTTGGGGGAAAAAAGCCACTAGTTTTACTATCATATAGGCACTTCCATTGCTTTGAAAAGGGTATGTGGGTAACCATATATATATATATATATATATATGTTAAATATTATAAATTTTGTCCATATGAAAATATTAATAAAATTAACAGGGTAGTTCAAGATGTTGAAAAAATAAAAAAATAAAATATAAAAAATAAAAATAAAAGCAGGGTTGTTCAAAGAGTACAAGCTTAGGTTATTTAAATAAATGAGTTTGAATTCTTGCTAAAAGAAAGGCTTTTTTTTATTTTTTATTTTTTATAAAGCTATTCTTTAGGGACCTATGAGTCATTGAAAAATATTACTAAAGATAATATTTTATTTAAACCCTTTATAAGTGTACATATACAAGAGTTTATATGTAACGAAAATTTTCATGTGCTTATACGTAACCATAATTTTCATGTGCTATATAAAATTAAGATTTATTAAATTACTTATATGTATTAGGTAAATTCTCTCATCTGATGATAAGTATATAATAAAAATTTTACTTCAATGATTAAATAATTTCCCGTCATGAAAACTGTTGGTATATCTTTTTAAACAAAACAAATTTTTTTAATTACTATAACTGATTTTTTGAAAGGTTTAACAGATATTTATTATATAAACAAATAAATATAATTAAAATTTTTAAATATTAATACTATATTTAATAGAAATATGCAATAAAAAAATTTAAATTTTTCCTTAAATCTCTCCCATAGCAAATTATACATGGAATATATTTATGACATGAAGTGAGATTTTTTTTTGGTAGTTATAGTTTTACAATATCTCACCGTAACTCACAAAATTCCAAAGCACACTTCCCCATTTTTTTTTCTTATTTTCCAACAAACTCATATATATATATATATATATTAATAAAAAAAAATAAAAGATAAAATTTAAAATTTTAAAAAAAAATATAAAAAAAAGCTGACGTGGAAATTACATATGTGTGTGTTTTAAAACCCTAACAAATCAGTGTTTGTCTGTGTGTTTTAGAGACTCCAACAAGTCATTTGGCGCTCTCTCTCTCTCTCTCTCTCTCTCTCTCTGGTTCTCTCTCTCTCTCGCTCGCTTGATTCTCTGGGCTACGATTACGTCAAGTGTGCCGGAGATACGGCCGGGGCATACCTTATTGGCGGTGGAGGGATCGCCGGAACTTTGTGGAATGGAATTGGAGTCTGGTGCACAGGCACCGGAGAGGCGATATTTGGTGAGTGGTTTCTCTTTTTAATGATTCGTTCTCGAAATTTGTGTTTTTTTTTTAAATTTGTGAGTTTATTGGTTTGAGTGATTATTGTTGTGGTTTTGTGGATTTTGAAGAAAATTATTGTGTGGAGTTTTGGTGATGGAGGATTTGATTTTTGGACTATTGGGTTTGAAATTTTTGTCAAAGATTGGAACTTTTTGTCTTTTTCCTTCTTTGAGTGTAATGACTTTTTAATGTTCTTTTTTTTTGAATTTGGGTAGAGTTTGCATGAAAGTGGATTTTGATTGCTATTTTTGATGGTAAAGGTGGATTCTTGCAGAAAACTTGAATTATTAACATTGTTCTATAATCGGTTGAAAGATTTTCGTATAAAACTTGCAGACTTTAAAAAAAAAAATTTGAATTTTATGCATTGTGGAATATTGGCTGAGGGAAGTAAGATTCAACTTTTTTTTTTCTCATTTTTTTTAATGAAATATCAAAATTTTTCCTTTTTCTTCGTTTATGGTTCATTGACATCATAGCATAATTTTTGGCAGTTAGTTACAGTAACCGTAAAGCAGTTGATGTTATTGTCTATGATTCATTTCACATCAACGTTGTGCATAGTATGGTTCCCTGTTTTGAATCCTGTAATTTGAAACTTTTGTTTATGTCCTGCAGAAATCTTATAGAACCACCCTTTTGTTGGCCTACCAGAGCTTTGGTGTTGTTTATGGAGACCTGAGCACTTCTCCCATCTATGTGTATAAGAGTACGTTTTCAGGAAAGCTGCAACTCCATGAACAGGATGCCGAAGTACTTGGAGTCCTCTCTTTGGTTTTCTGGACTCTCACTCTGATTCCTCTTTTGAAATACATAGTCTTTGTTTTAGGAGCCGATGACAATGGCGAAGGTGTGCTCAAGGGATCCCCTAATTATGTATTTGGATTTCATGCCTGTTCTGATTCATCCTGTGTGATATTTTTACACCAGTAACTTGATAATACCTCTGCAGGTGGGACATTCGCCCTCTATTCATTGATGTGCAGAAACTCAAAGATGGGGCTTTTGAACAATTTTAACACGGTGCATGATCACCTATCTGTTTATAGAATGGAAACATCTCAGAAAGAAACAAAGACTAGTGTGTTGATAAAGAATTTTTTTGAGAAACATCAGAGCTCTCGCATTGTTCTGTTGCTTGTGGTGCTCCTGGGAGTCAGTATGGTTATTGGCGATGGTGTCTTGACTCCAACAATGTCTGGTAAGTTTATGTGCTTTTCAAGAAGTTACATAAAATTTTTTTTATGACAATTGTTTTTTATAGAAGAATTAGTTGACAAAGGATGCCAAAATCCATTTTGAACTCAATATCTGCGTCCTAGTCAGCCTGAGGTGCTTTATATTTTATTTTTTTGTTAGTTATTGGTATTATTATTAAAATAAACACTCTTTGATCAATAGATGTATTCTGTTTGCTAAAAGAGATACTTCTGGCAGTGCTTTTTGCAACCAAGTGGAAATTGTTTAGCTTTCCTGCAATTATTACTAATTGTTGATTTACTGGACTCTTTTCAGTGCTTTCGGCAGTGTCTGGCATCAGAATAAAGGTTCCAAATTTACACGAAAGTAAGCTACATTGATTACTCTTCTAGAATATTATATTTGGTTAGTTATTAAATGGTTCTTTTGTTTGAAAATTGACTAGCACTTCTGTTATAAGATAATGGATGGTGAATGCTTCTCTTTGACCGTTGAAAATTACTCCATTGAGTAATATAGTTTTAGTAACATTTTTGTGATTCTCATGCTATGACAAGCTCACATTGACTACTAAGCTTTATTTTTAATCTGTGGGGTTTGGCTATCACAAGGGCTTAGGCAGTTAGTCTCAGGACTTCTTAATCTGCAAGTCCTAGCTTATCAATTACATGGGCTTGTTGTTGTTTATAATTTATTGAATTTTTTATTTAGTCAAAGAGGATTACTTTCTCCAATCAAACTTCGAGTATTTTATTTTTAAGCATACTCATTGTCTGTGTTTATGTTTTAAATTTTTTGTCATTTATGCAGATTACATGGTATTCACTGCATGTATTGTGTTAATGGCCCTTTTTGCACTGCAACACTATGGGACTCATCGGGTTGGCTTTCTTTTTGCTCCAATATTGATTGCTTGGCTTTGTTGCATCAGTGGAATAGGCATTTACAACATTATCAAGTGGAACCCTGGTGTTGTTCGTGCTGTCTCACCATATTATATTTATAACTTCTTTAAACTAACTGGGAAAGATGGCTGGAGTTCACTTGGAGGCATTGTTCTTTGTATTACAGGTTTGTGGCATTTTTTTTATCCTATCGAGCACTTCTTTCATCTTGCTGATGTTATGGCATGATCTCTTAATCAGGTGCTGAGGCCATGTTTGCAGACCTTGGTCATTTTTCAAAATTTTCAATTAGGGTAAGACTTTTAGAGTTCTGAACTTTTCTTCTGTCATGGCACTATTGCAGTTTGTTTTCTTTTGAACTTCATTTATGAATTTAATAACTTGTGGTAATGAACTCAGTAATCTCCTTTTTTTTTTCCTTTCTGATGATTAAATCTTTGTAAAAATGTTCACAGATACTTTTTATAATTTACATTTTTCTACTCTTCATGAAGTTATTCTTTAAGCCACCGGTGTTGTTTAATGGCAGAAATTATAAAATGTATCTCCCATGCAATTTATCATATAAAGTACTCCGTTTAGTTTGTTGTATACTGGTTTTTTCTTTTTTCAAAATAATGTTCTGCCGTTTATAAAATCAAATACATGAATATATGTCTTTACGGCAGATGGCATTTACAGCTGTAGTTTATCCCTGCTTGGTTTTGGCCTATATGGGTGAAGCAGCGTATCTCACTAAGCACAATGAGGATCTTCAGAAAAGCTTCTACGAATCCATTCCAGGTATTATGATAATCTTTTGGTTTATATTTGATGTCTAATTCCTGTTCTCTTTTTTGGACTTTACAGGGAACGTGATATAAGAATTGAATGAAATAAGAATTGAACTTGATATAATAGCAAGAAAATAATACATATAACTGAGAACTAATGTTCCCATACCAAATTGTTTATTGTTTCTTGATTGTGAACCCTCACTTGATTTGTAAACATTATGTTTGGATTCATTGAGCCATTCTGTTATATCTTTCCCAGTTTTCCTTATGTGCTCTTTGCAATTGTTACCTCCAGAACAAATATTTTGGCCAGTGTTTGTCATTGCGACTCTGGCGACTGCAGTTGGAAGCCAGGCAATAATTTCAGCAACTTTCTCCATTATCAGTCAGTGTCGAGCATTGGGCTGTTTTCCTAGAGTGAAGATCATACACACTTCAAGCAGCATTCATGGGCAGATTTACATACCAGAGGTCAACTGGCTTCTAATGTTCTTATGTCTTGTTGTCACAATTGGTTTCAAGAACACCGATACAATTGGAAATGCATATGGTATGTATTTCCTTTTGACAACTCCATGGATATCGTATGTTTCATTTGATTAATCTTTTATTTTTATCACTCAACAGGCCTTGCGGTGATCATTGTGATGTTCGTTACAACATGTCTAATGTTCCTCATCATTGTTACTATTTGGAAGCGAACTGTGTTTTTAGCGCTGCTCTTCATTGTCTTCTTTGGATCATTAGAGTTGCTCTATTTCTCGGCATGCCTAACAAAGGTCCACAATGGGGGTTGGCTTCCCCTAGTCTTCGCACTTCTCGCCCTTATCGCAATGTCTGCATGGCATTATGGCACCTCCAGGAAGCAATCCTTCGAGCTCCAGAACAAAGTCTGCCTTGATCAGCTCCTCAGCCTTGGGCCAAGCTTAGGCCTTGTCCGTGTTCCCGGCATTGGCCTAATCTATACTACTACTGTCACTGGTATCCCGCCCATGTTCGCGCACTTTGTGACAAACTTTCCTGCATTCCACAGGGTATGTGTATTTGTTTGTTTGCAAACACTGACAGTCCCAAAAGTTCTCCCCGACGAGCAGTTTTTGATCGGTAGAATTGGTCCTCCTGAGTACCATATTTTCCAGTGTATCGTCAGGTATGGGTACAAGGACCTCAGATGGGACAGTGATGAATTCGAGAACCAACTTCTTTTGAAGATAGCTGAATTTTTACAGAGACCTGAATCAAATGGCGAAATGTCAGTAGTCAGTGGTAAGCATTCTGATACAGTGGTAAGCGCAATGGCACGAATTGGAGATACTAGAGAGGTTAAAAAGAAAGTGAGGTTTCGGGGAGTTGGAGTTAAGCAAGAAGTGAAGGAACTCATCGAAGAGAAGGAATCCGGTGTCGCATACATGATGGGTCACACTTGTGTTGTTGCTCATGAGTCTTCATCATTCATCAAGAAGTTCACCATCAATGTAATTTACGGTTTCCTTCGGAGGAATTCTCGCCGGCCTGCTGTTGCTCTCGGTGTTCCTCACACATCTCTTATCGAAGTCGGTATGCTTTATATTGTGTGAGTTTTTTGTTTGACACAGAATACACATAAGTTCTTGTTTTGGTGATCAGATTTTTCAGAATGAATGATACGGTAAATTTCAGAAGACATAGTTTGACATAGTCACAGCTCTGTTTCTGTTGTAGTTTGTAGTTGAAATACAAGAACTTGAAAAAAACAATTGTCAAAAGAGAGAGAGAATGAAGATGAGGTTTTGAATTTTCATTGTAAATATTATGATCAGTTTGTGTACGTTTTTTTTTGGTATTTGAAATAGAATTACAGTATTTAATTCAGTTCTTGTCCTTTTTTGTTTAATTTAAATTCAATGCTCTGTTTAATATGTATATTTGTTGATTTGAATCTGAGATCTATGAGGGGGGTTTTTGTAAAGAAATATTGAATTTGGCAATTAATGAAGAGATCTTTACGAATTGTTTTTGTGGAAATCCCAATTTATAATTTATTATGAATTTTGATTATTAGAAAAAATATAAAGCAAACCACTTAGATGGTCCAGTGGTTATGCATTACTGTGCAAATACTGCTCATCCAATGTTTAGTGGGTTTTACCGAGAGAAAAAAAAAATTTACCATTGTGAAGTTATATATTTTAATATATCATTTTGAAAATACTTCATCACATATTATCTCATTGCATATAATAAACCCTTAGACAGTGTTTAAATAGGGGTAATGGTTCCCTCCTTGTGGGAACTATTACCCATTCCCATGTTTGGCCCATTTTTTAGGGTAGTAATCATTACCTATGGGGGGTTGGGTTACCATTAACCCCTCATGGGTAATGATCCATTCCCCCTGGGGGGAATGAAAATTGATTGAGGGTAATGGGTATAAAATACCCATTTTACCCTCACCTGTATATTAATATATTAAATAAATAATATTAAAGTAATTAATATTTAAATAAAATAATCATATAATTATATTAAATAAATAAGTATTTTTAATATAAATGTATTAATATTAAAATAATTAATAGTTAATTATAATAATAATTTAATAATTATAATAAATATTTATTTTAAATATAAATGTATTAAATATTTAAATAATTAATAGTTAATTATAATAATCATATAAAAATTATATTAAATAATATTTTATATTTAATTTAAATATATTAATATTTAAATAATTAATATTTAATTATAATAATCATATAATATTTTTATTAAATAAATATTTATTTTAAATATAAGTCATAAAATAATTAATAAGTAATTTAAATAATTATTATAATAATTAAAATTATTTTAAAATATTTTATAAACAACAAAATTGATTTATTTATATTAAGGGCATAAAAGTAATTTTACGTCATATCTTTTCATTACTTTCTTAATTCCCAATAAATTACTCTTCTACTTTTTTTATTCCAAATGAATTACATCTCCAACCAAACACTTTTTTCATTATCATTCCCTACCCATTCCTTTTCCCCCCTCCTTCATTACTTCATTCCCCTCTCATTTCATTACGGTAATCCAAACACACACTTAAGACTAAGAGGTTGGTAAGTCACTGATGCACCACTATATGTGTGACCTCTATAGATAGTTTTTATTGCCTTTGTAAAAAAAATAAAAAATAAATCATAAAAAATACTAAATTTTATAAAAACATATTAGGGAAATGTTAAGAAACAACAAATTGGAATCCATCTTTATTTATACTTATTATGTTTGCTGGTTAACAAAACAAAAAATAGCGCACAAATTGCAAGATTTATTATTTAAAAAAAATGGAATACGTACATCTTTGATAAGATAGTGTATATAAATTTATAAAAAGAATATAAAAAAATTTAAAAATATTATTTGAATATTTAAAAAAATATAGTTTATAATAAAAAAATTTAAAAAGAAATTTAGTGTGTTGTGAAAATTTTGCCATAAATTTGGGGATTACACAGATAATCCTATAAAACCTCAAATTTATTATTTTACGTCCCAACAAATAAAGATTGTTTATTTATTTATTATTAAATGGGAAAATTCATTGCTCACCCTCGTAATTTTTCAAAAACTTCCCCAAAAACCCCTCCTACTTTTGCACACCCCGGATGACCCTTCCAGTTAGTGTTTAACTTCCCTTTTACCCCCCTACTGTTCACTTCGAAATGGGTCCATGTTGTGAAATCCCATTTTTGGCCCCTGAAAATGGTGGGAAAGGAAAGCGTCAAAATCACATCATGTTCAACCTTTTGAAAGGGCTTTCTAGCTTGGTTTAACGTTTAAATATTTTACTAATATGTTTAATAATTATCATATCCAGTGTAATACTTCCTATCTCCGTTTAACGTTATCTTTACATGTATAACTATTCATATTAACGTGTAAATTCTCAAAGTCTTTACGTAAAAGCGGTGATCTTTTCGTTTGATCCGAATTCTTTGGCGAGTGGCACGTGGCGGTGGCAGGTTATGGTATCCCGTGCATAAGAATTAATGAGCGGCATTAAAATTTATGCACGGTAACATAATTTCTCGAACACCCGTTCGTTCTCATCGATCGATGTCGGCCATCGTCGCTTTAACTTTTTCTCGGATATGAAGAGTCGACCGCTTGTGGAATTCACACCATAAATAACCGGAAAGAACCCTCCCCATGGACAACCACTCTCGTCGTCCCTCATCATCCTCCTCCTCCTCCTCGTCCTCCTCTTCCCATGGACAACCCACTCTATCCGAAAGGATGTTTTCGTGAACCTTCTTCCTTATCTTGAGAATCGTTTAGCCGCAATCACACAACAAGTTAAACTATCTTTTTCACCCTAAAGTCGAAAATGCTCTCATAATTGCCTCGAATACGGAGGATTCTTCAGATGGATGACGGGCAAGCAATTAGCTGAGCATTTCGACTTGGGTAAGAAAAGAAATTTTTCACGTGATTTCGTGATTGCGGAGGATTCTCTAGAGGAGGGAGATCGGAAACATCCTTTAAAGACGGGGTTGATATTTATCACTGAGACTTTTACGTTACCATTTAAGAACATTACGTCGTTGTACAACTATTACGTTCGTGTTTAACTATCCGGGATCTTCGTTTAAGTTCGACCATGACACATTGATTAATAGTCGTTTTTCATGAATGTGTGTTGTTTAACCTTTTTTTAATGTTGTACGTTATGCGAGGTTCAAGTTGATGCGCATGTTATGCAGACCGTCGTGAGCATTCGAG
The DNA here is from genome assembly GCF_009730915.1 of Dioscorea cayenensis subsp. rotundata. Lineage (NCBI taxonomy): Eukaryota > Viridiplantae > Streptophyta > Magnoliopsida > Dioscoreales > Dioscoreaceae > Dioscorea > Dioscorea cayenensis. Next base: position 19,035,653 of record NC_052476.1, on the reverse strand, counting down.
ATGTACTGGACACTTGTTTCGTTATCGAGGGTCGAGTCGTGAGTGTCCAAAGTCCGAGCGGACGTTGTAAATGTTGTAAATCTTTTATAAATAAAACGAAACAAGCTTATTTGACTGTGAACTTCTGAAATTTAAACATAGACCTAGTAAAAACAAACAATGTGGGGAAACAAAAAAAGAACGTCATTGTAAACAATAGAAAATACGTAAATATGTTTAAACAACGACAACGGTGTTTAAGAAAAAGTTACTTTTTAAACAATGACAACGGTGTAAACAATAGAAAAAGTTAAACAATACTCTAGTTACTCTTTAAACAATGACAACGGTGTTTAAGAAAATACGTAAAGATGTTTAAAGCGGTGACCCGAGAGGTACCCATCTTCAACGCGATGTCGGTGAAAGCATTCGATTTAAACAATAACATATTATTTACATGATATAGACTTTTGAGTTAAACAGGTTAACCATTATTTTTAAACACTATATGTATCTCTGTTTAAACATAAAAAAAGCTGAGCGTTTACGAGAGACTCATGTTGAGTTGAGAACATTCATTCGAACGATGACAATATGTCTTCCTCATGACAGTGACATATATTTCCCTTTTTGCCCTTGGGATGGAGGGAAAAATACCGCCCAATCACATCACGTCTAGTCTAACCTCTATGCGCACTATCTGCACTTTTTGTTTGCCTTTACGATTTCTTTGCTTTTGTTCTTTACATCTTCTACTTCTTCTTCTTCGTCTTCTTTTTTTGTTCTTCACTTCATTTGGTTTTATGCTGATTTGGTTTTCGACCGATATATTATGGAGAGTTTTTTTGTGGTATTGCTAGATTCAACGGGGAGGGAAGGGTGCTAATGTTCACTGCTCAGACTTCTTGGGAGTTGGTGTTAGACTGAGATATGTGAGCGATGGGGTCTCGAAGTTTCTCTTGTCGAGGTTAAGTTCATCACACGAGATGGATATAAAAGCGGTTTGCCCAATAGAAAAGCGATGTTGACTTCCAGTGGATGTGTCACGTCCACTCCATCTTCAAATGTCTTTAGTAGTTGATCTTGTCGTCGAGACGAGAAAATGTGCCATTGCACGAATCCTAATGAAACGCAGGGTTTACTCGTATCAGAAGTTCCTTTTTCTTTTAATTATTCCAGTTGTCTGGGGTCATTATTGTGTAAATATGTCCGTCATTGTTTAACATATTGTACTAGTCATTTACGTTATTAGTTAAATGCTTAAGTATTTAATTTAACGTTTAAATATTGTCATTATCACTTAAACATTATATTCTCCGCTTAACATATTGATCTTTTTATTTGACTGAAGTGTTGGCAGGAATTCAGATTCTGCGAGTGCTCCCATTCATCCCCATGGTAACCCTGACGGTGTGGGATGTCTTCCTTCCTCGTCAGATCATTCCGAAGTCGTCGCTCGTTGGATATTGGACAACGTTTTGACGGTGTCGAACATTTCATGCAATCAAAAGGAATTTTGACTTCAATTTTATAAAGAACGAAAAACATCGGGTGAGCATGGAATGTCGCCGATGGTTGTCGTTGAGCGCCTTCATCGCATCAAAAGAGTATAACAAAAATACTTTCGTAATCAAGACAATCAACCGTCACACACTTGCGGTGGTGGCATAGGTTCGACGTCACGTCGAAAAGCGTCCAAAAAAATGAGTTAAGCGCACGAGTGATTCGAAGCTCAAGGACCGTCCCTTGTACAAGGCCATCGACATTCAGAAGGACATGTTGCGGGAACATGGTGTCCACATACAATACAAGCAGGCTTGGTTGGGAAAAGAGCATGCGGGTGGTCCTCGACGGCGATGACATCTCCGACTACGATAGTTTGCTTTGGTATGTGGATAAGGTGAGTCGAGACAAATCCCTGCGACGTTGCGATCGTGGAAAGAGAGCGGTGATCGCTTTTAAAGCGTGCATTCTTTTCTTTCGGTAGCGTGTATTGTGGGATTCAAGAGGGCTTGCAGGCCGCTGCTGTTTCTCGATGGTACCCACCTTCTTGGAAAATATCGGGGTACACTATTGGGTGCCACAGGGAAAGATGGAAACAATGGTTTTTTCCACGTCGCCTCGGTATAGTCGACAACGAGACCCGATGCCAATTGGACTTGGTTCATATCTAAGTTAGGCGATGCCTTATACGAGGATGGAGATTATCATGAGATAATTACCTTCGTGTCCGGACGAGTCGAGGGCCTTGTGAGCGCAATGCAGAGTCTTCCCTTCTTCGCACATGCATCACTGCCTTCGACATTTGGAGGCCAATTTTATGAAAGCCAATGTCGGACTTGGGAAGGCATTGAGGAGGAGTCTTGGTCTATATGCTTCCGCATTGCGTGGGCATCCACGGCTAAAGATTTCGATGATACCTGAATGAACTGCGGGCCACATCACCCGAAGCTCATCAACTGGGTTGATTAATAAATCGGATATGGCACATTGGTCGAATTATCTGCTCGGAGGTGATCGTTGGGGTGAGATGTATTCAAACGTCGCGAGTCGTTCAATGCTTGGATCAAGGAAGCTCGTCATTTACCGTGGCACGAAAATGGTCGACTCCATAAGGTCTCGCGAATGTTGGTTTACACTTAACATTTAGTGTTACCCTTTAAACATTCTCAATCTTTGTTTAATTACACTTGTCCGACTTTTAAATATTAATCCTTTCGTTTAAATATTTGCTATAATGTTTAAACATGTTCTACGAGTTATTTAACCATCAACTGTCTTTGTTTAACCTTATTTGCTGTGTTCAAGTTGATGCGCATGTTATGTGAATCCCAGCGTGAGCAAGCAGACAAATGGGAGACCCTACTTATGCCCGGACATACATTCCAAGGTAGCGATCATTGTTGAGGGGCGGTACGAAATCTTCGTGTTGGTCGTTATGTCGATGATCGTTACGAGTGATCGACGGTCACGGCAACTCTGTGGATCTCGCCATCGAACTTGTTCATGTCGAAGGTGGCAAGTTTACTGGTATCCCTTGCAAACACGCTTGCGCAGCAATAATGCAGATAGACACCAACGTACATCGATTTATTAGCGGGTACTTCACCGTCGATAATTACAAACTTGCGTACAAGGAAGCTATATTCCCCATACCCGACTGATGATGTGCCTTCGGGACGAAATCGTGAGCTTCATTTGTGACCGCTCAGTCGAGAAGGCGTCGGGCGGCCTGGGACGAAAAAGAGGATCGAGTCGCAGCGTTTGATGTCCATGAGTTACATCGCGACCGCCGCCATGGATCCGGTCACGATCGATGATCTTGCAATGAAACCGTGGCCGACTAGGTATTGTTCATAAGCCGAGCGATGACAGAAACATTGTGTATTGATGGAGTTGTTTCCATATTTAAACTCTTACTCTTTACAACTAATTGAATGTATTTAAAGCAGAGACATTGTTATTTTAAACGGATACACGTAATTTGAAATATTTCAACCGATGTTTTAAACGATATATGGTATATTTAAACAATGAAAGCGGAAATGTACACAACTACAACGTAAATTAAACAATGAAATGAAACTGAATGAAATTTCACCTGCCTTACAATTGAAAACAAACAAACTTTACATTGAGATATACAAGTTATTGATGGGCAACTTCCCATATTTATTTAAACAATGAATGCATTTAGTTAAATAGAGACAGATGTTATTTTTAAATGGGTACACCGTATTTTGAAATATTTAAAACTGATGTTTAAACGATATATAGTATATTTAAACAATGAAAGTGAAATATACACAATTAGAGCGTAAATTAAACAATGAAATGAAACCCGAATGGAATTTAACATCGCTTTACAATTCAAAACAAACAAAATTTACATTAACATATACAAGTCATGTTCTTCGAACACGAAAAAATGAATTGAATTTGTCCGGAGTTTACATTCGAAAAATAAAATTGACATTCGGATATCACGGGACATGTTCTTGAAAAACAAAATTTAACCCGGCTTGTGACGACCCCCTTTGTCATGCGGACGTCGCCCTCCCCTCTTAAGTATGCGGGTAACATACCGTAATCCGAGGTAAGGAGCGTCTGCGTGCTGCGGTGAGCCGTAACTTCTCACCCCGGAGTAATTGCTCGATAAAACGCGATGACGTAGGCGGCGTGATCGGCGCTTCCTTGTTTTTGGCGTGGGGTTTCGTATGGTGCTGCACGAGTGGGTACTTTTCGTCGCCACGATTCGCGAACTCCATGCTCGACGCAATTGTGAATAGATTCTACAGTCGAGATATGCAAGTCGAGATTGAGAATAGCGATTTAAATACCAAACATGGATATTAATATGACATAATTAAAGAACTTACCATGTCCAGACGCGGTCCTTATTGTACCCTCGGACGCGAAGAATAATCTCAGTATTCTTGTTTATCATTGTCGGTGACAACGACATGGAAGTGGCTATTCATGATTATCGGAGGATGACAATTTGAACTTCATGCGCATTTACGCTAACATCCCCGCGATCATAGCCATAATTGTGTCGTATGCGTCGTCTCGCTTTGGACATAAACAACGCATAAGCGATGTCGGTGATGGAGGCGCTTCTTGTAAGGATATGGCTCTGCTCACGACTTTTGTATTATGCATACGAAAGCGCCCATCACATCATCGATGACCATCTCCTTCCCCCAGCGTACAGTATAATTTGTCGCGAGTGAGGGCGGACAACGTATTCTTCCACACGACGATGGCTGAGGTTAAACGATATCGGATATAATAAGACCATATTATAAATATTTAAATGATATTATCAATCGTGACATGATATTATATATATAATTAAATGTTAAGTAGACAAATTAAATGATAACATAAAAGGTATTAAACACTATTAGGTAATTGTTAAACACTATAATAAAAACCTTTAAACAATATCATAAAAACTTTACACTTACCCGTCCATGAGAGCAGTTGAGGAAAGATCCTCATCAACTCCCTGTCGTATTTGTTAAAGACGACTCGTGCCAACCCATTTCTTCTTCTTCGAATAAAAGCTTTCCGAGCCGCTCCGGTCCAATGTTTGATTGGCCTTGATCATCTCTCTGCTGCTTTCGGTCGGGGTCTTCAGCGCAGATCTTCCTTCGATACGGGGGCGATGGCGACAGCATCAACTGCAGACACATCCTTACATGGTTGTTCTTGTTGTGGGATTGTGTCTGGCTTCGATGCGGGGACGATGGTGACAACATCAACCGCAGACACATCCTTACATGGTTCTTGTTGTGGTGGAATTGTGTCCTGCTTGGCTGCGATACTGTCGGCCACGTCCACGGCCACGGCAACGGATTCGACGATCTTCTCAACCGTGCCATGACAACAACATCATTGGGGACACACCCTTAACTTGTTCTTGATCTTCATTGATTGTGTCCATCTTTGATGCACTAATCTCGGCAAACGGTTCCACCGGGTCGAGGATTTCATCGAGAAGAGAGTCAACGGCCTTCTCGGCGATGGCAACAGCCACATCATCTACGATGTCCTTCTCAACAACGACGATCGACCGACCCGATGGTGTTGCTATTGTTTCATCGTCGGCCCCGGCGGTGGAGACGAGAGGCGATATTGTTCTCCTCTTTTTCGTAAGTCTCTTCGAATGTGGCCGCTTGGAATGACCTTCCCGATGATGTCCTCGTCGTCAAATCTCGACGCCTCGTTCGTCCCGGGTGCTCGAGTTCTTTCAAGGATGGCGCGACTGCGATTTGGAACGTCCTTTTGCGCCTCGACACGAGCGCAAGCGAGAAACTCGATCATCAATATCTGGCATGCCTGCATAAGAGTTGCGGTGACATCTTCGCCTAATGTCACCGGTGGGGCTGCCACGGTCGGAGGGGCTGCCACACTCGGGGGGACTGTCGTTGTCGTGGTAGGGGGGTTGTTGCAATCTGCCGGGGTAGGGGAGGGCTTCTCCAGCGTCGAGGAATCGCGTCTGCGTGGTGGGGTGGAAGTAGGAGAACGGCGTCCGGCCAGCATGCGATAGAGGTCGCCCTCTCATCTTGCCTTCGAGCAAGTGGTTCCCGAGCAATGGCATCCATCCGCTCGGTTGCCCCAACAAATATTTCTTCTTGACGATTCGCGGAACCAAACTCAGAAACTATAAAAAAACTATATTTAAAGCAGTGTTTATATATTTAAACGTTATAGAATATAATTAAACGGAGAACAAAAATATTTAAACCAAGTATGAATAAGAGTTAAAGCGGTAAATACTAAAGTTAAAGCGCTAAATAAAATGTTTAAACGTTAAAAAAACTTATGTTAAACATTGTCCATGATTTATTACCTCTTTTTCCATCGAGCGATGACAAGCTGGTTTCTACCGTCACTTGCTTCCGGTAAGTACTTTCACCGTAGCACAACATCCTTGGGATCTTGCCGAAACGGACTTTCTTCTCCGTTCCGGTCAGCTCATAAAACCAGACGTTAAGCGCGACCGAGCAACCCTTAATGTACCATGTGTTGGTCTTCTTCCCGGCACATCTATGTTGCACTCGCGGTCGCCTATGGAATATCCTCCATAAGCCACTTGTGCGTCGCTCGCAAGACATGCTTATCGTCCCATGGTTTGGTAGATCATCGGCGTAATCAACGATCCGGTTCGAACCGAGCATGATGTATTTGGGAAGAGGAGTCGTCCCCATGAGGTACACCATCAGGAGTTTGACGAAATTATCTTCTTCTCCCCTCTGTCGAACAAGTTGCAGACGAGTGCTCTTGATGGAGTCTCCGTGTCTCTCGTGAGGTCTTTGATAGATACCGCCCTTGACGCCGACCGGGTTTTCTTCTTCGAAAGACCAGCTGCGTCGCCATCGCAACGCCTTGAGACAAACCGAGGGCCACATCTTGAGGTCTGAAACTTCGAAAGAGCTTTCCCGATCCTCGAATTTATTGGTGCGACCATCGTACTTTTTGCAAAAAGAGAATCAAGAAGGGCTCTCTCTTGGTATATAGCTTCTAGCTCGATGAGCAGCGCAAGCGGTGTCCGTCGAATAATCTCCCGAGTGTCGAGGGTCATGTTATTTTTTTCAATTCACCTAAAAGTCTCCACTACCGGTGTCAAATAGCATCGACCATTAACTAGGGTTGACCGCCATAATCACAAGCTCGCGACAATAACAACACATTCAACATGCGGTATTGACAAAAAGTTTAGCGGAAATATAAGGTTTTTAAGCGGTAAACTCTCGGTTATTAAAGCAGAGATATAAAATGTTAAAGCAGAGACCCATTTTGTTAAAGCAGAGCGAGAATACTTAAACAGGGACAACAAATGTTAAACTGTAACATCTCATTTCTTAAGCGTCAACCCTCATTTGTAAAAGCGCAACCATATCAAAGCGAAGCGGGAAATGTACATTATAAATATTACACAAATCATAACAATCGAAAAAAACTAATTCGATAGTGTATACATACTGAAAATGCAAAACAAAACAAAACCCCGAGTGAGAAATCTCCTGTGAGACTAACAAAACCCCAGTGAGAAATCCCCTACGGACTTCAATATCTTCCAACAAAAAAAGCAGGAGCACAAAAACAAAAACCGAAAAAAATCTTTCTTTGTAATGAGCAGCTTAACATAAAACCATACTCAATACCTTAGATTTCAAAGCGATGAAATGCCAACTAGTTGCTGCGGAGGACTTCTCCTTGAGATACCGGTGGAAAGGGAAAAGGCGATGAAATGCCGATTCATGAGGCTTTCGCGGTAGAGACAACTCGGAGACGACTTGAAATGGAAAAAGTCGAAGACGTGATTTGAGAAAAAGCAATTAAACGGCTCCAATAAATTCGTCTCTTGGGGTTACCCTACGGAAAACCGCCCACTTCCTCTCAAATCGTCGAGATGGCTGCAGCCATGACTCCCCATGCAAGGGCATTTTTGTCCAAAAAATTTGAAACTCACTCCGTTCACATCCGTTACAGGGTTTGGGGGTTTGAAAAACATAGAGTTTAAAAGGAGGGGGATTTTGGGGATTGCAAAACTAATGGGGTGTTTTTGGCAATTTTACAAACTTAAAGGGTTTTTTTGGCAATTTCCACTTATTATTATTTTTGGTCAAACCAAAATTGTAATATATTTATTAGCTCAAACTTTACATAAACATAGACAATCATAACAATGTAATGATTCTCCAAACAACCTTAACCACTTAACTTGAAACAACCAAAAGAAAACAAGACACCAAATGCCTACACAGCTCAACCATTCACACCAGGATAACAGAGTAAATCAAAGCTCTCTTCCCTTCTTAACATTCAGTACCTCATTTCATTCATCAACTTATTCAAACCATCGATTCAAAATCACATTTCCAACATCTTGATTTTTAAAGACATGCCCCACAATATCATAATATCTCTAATCTGCCTAAAAACCACATCTTCTTTAAATTTTTCTACCTGAAAGATTAACTTGTTCCTAGCATTCCAAATTGAGTATACACAAGCACTAAATGCAGTTCTTCTCATTCTCGCCATCAGTGTTTTACCACTAGCCTTCCTAATAAACCAACTAATTTCCCTTCTCCAGGATAGAGGCTTTCTATTCACAATCACAACTTTCAAAACTCTGATCCACACTGCTTTAGTAAATTTGCAATAAAAAAACAAATGTTCCATAGTCTCACAATTAGCTTTACATATAGCACAAACATATGAGTTAATGATGCCTCATTCACACAATTTATCTTTAGTTGGTAGCCTCTTATGCAATGCTAACCACAAAGTAAAAGAGTGTCTTGGCAAGTTACTCTTGGACCAAACCAGATTAGTCCACTTTAGCTTCTGGCCAAGTTTAAATAAGCAATTAAATGCACTTATGATACTGAATTCCATTTCCTTCCCTGGTCCCCAAGATATACAATCCGGAGTATTAGCTTCCACAACAAATTTGAATTCAGAAAGTCTAAAACCCTGTCCAGATTAGAATTCCAACTAAATGGCAAATACCAACTTCCATTCCTCCAATATTCACACACATTTGCTCTCTGGGAAATTTGTGATCTTCTCACATTAATACTAGGAAAAATCTCAGCCAATGAGTATCCATGACACCATGGATCAAACTAAAATGAGAACATTTTCCCATCTCCAAGCTTATAGACAAACATAGGTTTAGCTAAAATCCTCAATTTAAGTAGATTCCTCCAAACCCAACTGCAAGACGCTGGCTTTGTTATCCCCCAGAAACTAAGTCTCTTCAATTTAATTCTAGTCACCCAAACAACCCAGAGAGTTTGTTTCCCCTTCACCAATTCCCAAATGTATTTTATTAAGGCTGCTTGATTCCACAAAAAAAATTGGCTTCACTCCTAAGCCACCATATTGTTTTCCTTTACAAACCCAAGACCAAGATATCATACCTCCTTTTTTTGAACTATCAGTGCCATGCCATAAAAAAGGATTTGCATATATGTTCCACCTCATGTACAACAACTTTAGGTAACAGAAACATAGAACTCCAGTAAAGATGTATACTTGTCAACATTGATTGGACTAATTGAAGCCTACCAGCATAAGACAATGACTTAGCTGTCCAATTAAGAATTCTTGCAGTAATTTTTGTGATTAAAGCACTACAATGCTCCTTTTTAAGCCTAGTAGAAAATAAAGGCAAGCCCAGATATCTCACTGGTAATGATCCCACTTGAAAGCCCAACATCTCCACAATTTGCTTCCTAGCATTTGCTTCAACTCCTGAGAAAAAAAAATTTGACTCTTCTGTATATTTGGTCTAAGCCCTGAAACAACTTGAAAGTGTTGAATAGCATTCCTAATAATTCCAACAGCTTATGGGCCAATAGAACATTGTCAGCAATTTTCCTCCTAGGAATAAAGGCTAACTGATTTAATTGTATAATATCTGTCAAGATGCCCTTTAATCTTCCTGATAGAATTTTTGAGATCATTTTGTAGATCACATTGCAACAGGATATAGGTCTAAAATCATTTAAGGATTGAGGACATATCACCTTGGGGATCAAAGTAATGGATGTGGAATTTGTCTGCTTAAGCATTTTTCCATTTTGAAAAAAATCCTAAACAACCATACATATCTCCTTCCCAACAATACTCCAAGCCTTCTTAAAAAATACACTATTAAAAGCTATCCGTCCGGCTTTTTGTTATCATTTATACTCCACAAAGCCTCCTTTATTTCTTCCATTGAAGGTATACTGCATAATGAATCCCAATCAGTGACTGAGACAAGTCTATCTTGAAAAATAGAGTTATCAAAATTACCACTCCTCACTTGACTAGTCCCCAAGAAATCAATGAAGTGATTCAAAATAGATTTTTTAATCTCCTCTTGATCACTACAGACCACACCATTTGCCAATGGTAATTGTGTAATACAATTCTTTGCCTTTCTCTGTTGTAACATATTAAAGAAATATCTAGAATTTTGATCCCCCAAATTTACCCATTGACATCTTGATTTCTGTTTAAGCATACCTTCCTCCCATAATATCAGTTGCTACAATTGGGTTAATACTAGCTTCTCAGTTCTCTGCAAAGTAATATCAAAAGGATCAGACTACAAATTCCTTTGAGTATTCTCCAATGTAGTCCTAAGCTTGAGCAATTCTAACACTCAATTCATCAAAATCCTTTTTATTAAACATCCCTCAACTCCCTCGGAGTAATTCGGTTTTGTGGTATACTGAAACATATTACTTCCATTAATTGAGAATTCCAAACTCGCTAATGAGCTTTCTAAGAATTTTTGGGTGATCACACCACATATTAAAGAATCTAAATGGAACTTTAATATTTTTTTAGTAGCTCTCTTCAAATAAACCAAAAATACTACAATGGTCGGATAAAACTCCAACTCATCACGTAACATGATGGTTCCCTCAATTTTTAGTAAAACCACCATTGATTAGCAAAACACCAATCAAGCTTCCTAAATATTCTCCTCTCCCCTTCCTGGAAATTTGTCCAGGTAAATTTAGCACCATTCCTCTGCACTTCAACTAAATCCAAACCCAAAATCCAGTCTTGAAAATCACTTGCGACTTTCAGATTCACTCGGTTACCTCCAAGTCTATCTTCATTACTACTAACTGCATTAAAATCACCTTGAATTAACCATGGCTCAGACAATCCTTTTCCAAGTCTCATAAGATCCCTCCATAGATTCCTTCTAATGTGTGGATCATATGATCCATATACACAAGTCTAGTAGAACACATTATTCTCCAAATTGACTTTTTACAATGAATAAACTCAGATCCGTTTCTTCAATGATGATATAGAAACTCTTCTAGAGTAAAAAATAATCCAAATTCTACCTTGATCACTGCTTGAATAGTTATGTACTAAGCTCCACTGAGGCAATTGAAATCTCTTCCAATTATCACACCAATTCTCCTCCTTTATTCTTGTTTCCAGAATTCCCAGAACGACAACCTTATATTTCGTAATCAAAGAAGTTATTCCAGATTGCTTTAGAGAGCAATTAAGCCCTCTTATATTCCATGACATAATCATTCTTTAATGTTTTTGGCAAGTTGGATCTCCTACCCTTCTTGCCATCCCCTATTATCATCCCATTAACAGTAGTACACTGATTTGCCAAAGCAATATTAGTCTTGTTTTCACCCAAAATATCAAAACTGTTACTACAACTAGCCACAACACTAGGATGAGACTCATTAGTACATTTGATCTCATTCCTATTCTGCATCATAGATCTTTCACTTCCTCCAATAGAAAGCTGCTTTCCACTATCAGAATGTTCAATATTAACTGTCTGTATAGATTTAGCAGACTTCCCTTTAACTATCTCTATCCAATTTCCTTCACTAACAACTTGTTCAGTATTACTCCTTAAATTCATTGGAATGGATACATCCTGACCATTATCAACCCTTTGTAATGCGATGAGATACAACCCTGACTCAATATCATCCTGTAATGTAGTAGAGCTCCCATCCTTATCAGTAACTTGATTAGAAATCACAGAATTCATTGAGACTATTCCCTGTTTATTCTTCACTTTCCATTACAGCTTCTCCATCTTCCTCAACCTGCAATCCTTTTTAACATGTCCAAACTTTTTACAGATTGAACACACAATTGGCCTTCATTCATACACAACTTTTTGCTGAAATTATGTACCATTCTCATCAGTCATCTCAATAACCTCTGGAAAGTCACCCGAAGCATCCATTTCAACCAAAATCCGAGCAAAACCCAGCTTCATTTTGGACAATGTACATCTATCATAGTATAATGGCTTACCACATATACTCCCAATTCTACTCAGCATTTCCACTGTCCAGAATTCCCAAGGCAAGGCCGTTAATTGAATCCATATAGGTAATACACAAGCAGCTATATCCAAATTTAATCATGGTTGCCATTTTTTCAAAATTAAAGGATGGTAATCAAATGTAAAAGGCCCATCAGCCAAAACTTGAGCACAACCTTGTTCATCACTGAATTGGAAAAGAAACAATTCTGAATTCACTCTAGATACCAATATCAATCCATATTTCAGTCATCTAGCTTGTGCAAATGCAGTAATTCTCTCAACTCTAGGTTGCAATCCATAAACACAACCTAACAAAGCATTCTTCCATTTCATCTCTTCATTAACAACCTCTGCTGAGTGAAATCGGACCACCTTCCGACCATTTGAGACATTAGGTGTCACAAATTTCAACTCACTCTCCTTCCCCTTCACACGATTATCAACAAACAGAGAACTCCATGGCTTCGATCCATTACCTTGCAATTTCTCATCATCATGTTTAGGAACCTTATTACTATCATCATTTTGCATGTCCTGACTTTTCTCAGTGCGATCACCCAAATTTTCATTAGCAACCTCTGAAGTAGAGTTCCTCATCTCACCTTCTAGGGCATGTTCCATCCTATGCTGATGGTCTCCATCAACTTCCCGACCATCCAGCTTATCAATGACAACATCCAGATCAAAACTAGAACCTCTTGAGCGCGATCCACCAACGGCAACAACGCAATCACTCTGAGAACCAAGCTTCTTCCCTCTTCCCCTCGCCATTAGAGCGAGTTTGACGTGTGCGCCAAGAAAAGAGTGTTTAGTTCATCCTATTTATTTATTTATTTATTATTATTATTATTATTATTATTATTATTATTATTATTATTATTTACTTTTGTTCTTGTCCACATAAATGAAAAAAAAAGATTTTTTATTTTTGAACAAAGAAGTAAACTACATGAATAATATCTAAACTACTGTAAAAAATAAAAAAACCAATCAAAATGAATATATCAATGTATATAGTATACATACACAATATTATAAATAATTTTTTTTAATAAAATTGTGATTTATATATATATATATATATATATATATATATATATATATATATATATATATATATATATATATATATATATATATATGCATACACACCTTAGTGGAGACCTACCTAATATTATAAATACACAATTGACACACAATGATCACTTGATAAGCTTTTCAAAGTATTTGACTACATAGGCGGCTTCATAATAAGAGGCAATTAGTCACTGAACATTAAATAATAATAATAATAAAAAATAATAAATACAAAAATGTGACACCTTCCACTTGGGCGTGTATATTCTTTCCTAAGACCAATATGCCTTCAATTTTGACCACTTTGCAATCAAACTATCACCTCAACCATGAAACCATTGACTCTTTTTTAAACTATAAAATTTAATACACTACAAAATCAATATATTTGTTTACTTCTTAGTTCTTAATATCAGTCTTGACTTTACAGTCATCCAATTCCCACAGGTCATCCAACATGCCTTCAAAGTTGACCATTCAATCCCCATTTCATTCAAACTTATCAACCTACCTATCACGCTTATATATATAGAACAATATACATATATCAGGAATATAGTAAGAACAAGAACATCAAACAAAATATATAGGTAATAAAAGAAGAGAATGATGCATTGAGAAGAAAAGAAAGCCAAGCAATGGCTATGTATGAGAGATTGATTGATGATAAAAGGCGACGAGAGGTGTACGGAGAAAAGAGCACGGAAAGGATATGTTCCGGTGATTGTCGGAGTGGAGGATGAGTGTACTGAGAAGTTCTTGATGCAAGTTGAGCTCTTGAGAGACCCAAAAAAATTGCTGAACTGTTAGAGATGGCGGCCGGAGAGTTTGGTTACCGGCAACAAGGGATATTGAGAATACCTTGTGATGCTGAGTATTTTCGGCAAGTTGTAGCAATGGTAGCAAAACATGGATGATGTTTCATGCATCTAGCTTGTAGAGATTAATTTTTTCATTGTTTTACAGTGGACAATTGCATATAAATTAATGAACAGCTTGAAACTTTGTGTTCTTTGAGAATATATAAATCAAATGTTTTCCATATATATATATATATGTATGATTTTTAGGAGATGGAGTTTATCCATATATATATATATATAAATGATTTTGAGGAGATGGAGTTTATTTGTGATTAGATGTTGATGATGATGATGAGTGCAATTAGTTAAAAGATAATGTGTACAAGGAGAATTAAATGTCCATTTCGTGAGTTCTCACTCGGAGATGTAAGGTGCAGATTGCAAGTCCGAACCCATAATCAGATTGGGGATCCATTATTATCACAATGTCTAGTGAGACTCAAATTTAAGATAATTGAATATATTATACTTATCTTTAGTAGTGAGGTCAATGCCACTAAACCCTTTGGTTTTTTTTTAAGGTGTTTATGTCTATTAAAAAGATAAATTAATTAAGTAAAAAAATATTATAGTTTCTAACTTAATTAATTTATGTTTTTTTGAAGATGTAGTGAAGAATGTTTGTACTGTTTTTTTCTTTGTTGTTTTTAATATATTCGTTACTTATTCATTTTATTTAAAAAAAAAATAGTGAAGAATTGTTATGATTGAAAGGTGTGTAATTATAATACAATTTATGTGAAGATGATATTGATGATAATTGATCACGGTTTGTTAGTTTCCTGCTTGCATATAAACTTGAAAAGCTTTGTGTTCTAAGAATTAGATAAAGTTCTATCAAGTTTCTTTAGTTTTCCTTTGATGAAGCAGGGAAAAATTTGTCATTAAAATTAAGGTGTTATACTATAAACAAATTTATTATTTATTTATTTCTTTTTAAGTTTTGAGGTGGGACTGGAGATTGAGACTTTAGTACTTTCTTAGTAATAGTAGTTTATCTACGTTTTTAGAAGATAATAAATAATAGAAAGATATGCATTATTTTAATGTGAGATCATGAATATATAAACTGCCTTTAGTTTAATGCACGGGGTAAATCCTTTTGTACAACTAATTGAATGACTCTCAGTGGTTCATCCACTTTTCATAATAAAAATTTTGAATGAATCTAAAGTTAAATCCTGATCACAATCCATAGAGACACATTTTTCAAAATAAATTAATACGAATAGGAACACATGTTTCTTGTTTATTTTCAACCACAATATTATAATTTCTCTATAAAATTTAAAAACTGAAGACTATGATCAATTTGGCCAAACCATCATGACCATGATATTAATATTTATATAACTTAACAACAGCATGTAACACAGCATCAAGGTAAAGTTTGGAGAGTATATATATGTATATGTATATGTACTATGAATTAATGAAGAAAACAAGTACACCATACAAAACTCTCATGCATGTAATTAATTATATCTTCTTCCCATATTTTAATTTCCTCAGAATAATTACCAAAATAAATTAAAAACAAAGAATTAAAGAATACAAGATGACTATGTCTCCTGAATGAATTAATCAATGAATGAATTAGTTATCTAATTCATATTACTAGCCAGAGTTTGAAACCAAGTGCCTAAAATATTCAACGTTGCATGGAATCCTCAAAATTCCATGTTAAATATAATCAAACTTTCTAGCAGCCATTTCAAGCAAGGAACAAACTGAGGCTTCTTAAAGAGGTTCAAGTGAACCAGAAACATGTCTCTCCTATTTGATACATGCACACTATCCTTCCGCTTCTTCAGTAGCTTTTAAATATATATGTGTGTAACATTCCATTGGTGATAGTACAAGGTTACGTTGGTGATAGTATCAAATTACGTTGTTAATAATATAAATTTTTGTTGGTAATAATATAGAATTTAGTTAGAGATAATACAAAATTCTGTTGATGATAGTATTGAATTCCATTGGTAACAATGCAAAAATTCTGTTGGTGATATTATTGAATTCCGTTGGTTTTTTTCATCTATGATAATATAGAATTCTGCTGGTGATAATCCGAAATTCGCTGGTAATACTCTAAAAATTTTTGTCTCTAAGTCCCACGGATTTCCTATGGAAACTATCACCAACGGAATATCCCGCTAGTGATAATATGAATTTCTATCACTTATATGTTCTAATGTATCAAATCTTTTCCGTTGGAATTCAGTCACAAAATCGCTTCGGTGATATTGATTTTTAACCAATGAAAAATTATGTTGGAAAAAAATTTCGCTTTCTAATGCCCCCGTTTCTTGTAATGTATATATTTCTTTTTGAGAAAGGCGACAATGCCACGAGCTCGAGCGACGAACACGTGGGGAGCCGTGACCGACCACCGAACCGCGCTCCCTCACCTGCTGGGAGATGGGGATCAAACTCGAGAGCCCATGCTCGACACTCGATGCGAACACCCCTACGCAGTGACCCGACGCCAATGTAGTCAAAATGGTCGCTGGGCTATATATATATTCTCTTTTAACCGAATGCGCTTTTATATATATATTTAAAGTACTAAGCATGAAGCTTGACATGTATATATATACATATATATATGCATATATTACATATATATACATATATATATATATATATATATATATGTATATATGCATGCGATAATGGTTGAGTGGTTTGAAGTTTCTTGTCTTTTGACTATGAAGAAGCAATTGGACAGGGATGAGAATGACTGCATGCTTAGTTTGAATTTTTTTTTTTGATTTTCCCCCTTGTTTTTGTCCTTAATGTGTTTTTGGTGAGCAACACACACTCATCAAACAAATTAAGTTTGATTTGAGTTTTGTTAATGACTTGTAACATAAAGACAGAGAAGAAAGCTGCTTGAGAGAGATAAAGGAAGTTGCTCATGGTTTACGGTTTGCATAGACAGAAAGAGATGGTCAATACCAAGATGCCCCTATTCACCTTTCAAATCAATAACCTTTTAAATGAGTCTCCGTCTATATATGTTTCAAAGAGAAACATATAAGAATGGCTTATTTTTTTTAATTCTTTATATATATATATATATCTAGCTTATATATATCCTTTAATATTCTAATTAAAAGTTAATCATCATCTTTATACGTACACTTATTAAGATTTAATGACTGATTATAAGTTTTTGAAAAATATTTATTGATCTAGTTAGCCAAAGTTTAACTAAATATAAGTTCTAGAAAAGTGTTTATTGATCAAGAAAAAATTATATTTCTATGGGTTTAATCTTAAGTATATACCACATATTAAAACATGTGCATATTAAATCAAATTTTTTTTAATATGTGCTTGTTTGGCCAGGTCCGAATTACATTAAAGTAGAGATAAATCTCGAACTAACTCATTTCATTTAGTAATGGTCAACATCTAAATATTTAAAGGGAAAAATGAAAAATTGGAAAAACATATATATACTATAAATTCAGGCTCGTATTTACTATTTCTTATGACTATGTCAAATAATAATTATTAAAATCACATTAAAAATTGGAAACTGTTATAAACAAATATTTTAATGGATGCCTAATGTAGCAATATTACTGTAGAAAAAAATCACTGCAACAGATGACTTCACTGTAGCAATCGACGGGTAACACCGTAGGACCGACTCAGATCAGCTATTATTCCACCAACTGAGTATTTTGGACTCGTTGGATCAAATCGATCCCGCCGCTCATTCAACTTTTGTAACCCCTATAAATACCCCCATTCATTTGTATAAATTGGATATAGAGAAGAGAAAGAAAAAGAGAGAAATAAAAGAAGAGGGAAGAAGAAGAAGAAGTAAAAGGGTTTTTTTGGTAAATATTCCTGGTCTCTATTCTTATTACTCTCTATATATTTATAAGATATATATTCTTAACATCGCTATCAAGACTAATTTGCTCATATGATTTTTAATTTTTCTTTAGCTTATCTAATATATATGTTATATATGTGGAATCCCATTTCTAACACTCGAATGCAAGAAGGATCGATAGTAATATAATACTAGCAAAACCATACATTTTATTTAATACATAATACATAAGATTTTTCTTAGAAGCATACATAAAAAAACATACAAAGATTAAAGCCACTAAGGCTAATATTACCAAGATTTTTTTAAAAATAAACAAGAAAAACAATAATATTATTATTACAATGAGGTTTTTCCATCAAATCCAAATTATCAAGCATCATCTTTCCTAAGTTTCGCATGACCCTCCCGATCCCGGCGATCGCTGACAAAAACTCGTAAAAATCCCGCCGGGCCCCTTTTTTTCTCTCCGCCGCCTCTTCTACTCCGCCGCCCCTTCGAGCCTCCCGGCAACTCGCCCGCTTTTTCTCCATTTCCGACTCGGCCGACTTTTTCTCCGGCCCCCCTACTTTTCTTCTCTCCCCTATCTTTTACTTCTTCTTTCCCTTTTTAACTTATAATCACTTTCAAACAAAATTTTAATTCCCAATGTCGCAATAATTGCAAACAGTATGAACAAGACATCAGTATACATGAATAGTATCATACATGAATAGAGATCACGTATATATGAACAAAGATAGATGCTTTTATATTTTATTCTGACTTCTATTCTAATTACATGTTGTATTATTATTTTTGAAGAGAAAATGACAAATATTGCAAAAAAAGAGAATTTCGAGGCCCTTCAAATCTCGGGAGCAATTATATATCCCTGGAGCCTCGATATCAAGCTCCATCTGAAAGCAAGAAACCCGAGTAAAAACTATCGAGGCTAATAACAATGAGCCTAGTGACAATAAGGCTAAGGCCTTAATATTTATAAGGCATCATATCGATGATGGCCTCAAGAATGAATATTTGACCATCGAGGATCCACAGGAATTGTGGTTATCCCTGAAAGAGAGATTTGAACATCTCATAATGGTCTACTTGCCCAAAGCACGCAATGATTGGTCAAGCCTCGTGTTTCAAGATTTTAAAAAGCTGCAAGAATATAATTCCCGAGCTATTTAAAATTGTTTCAAAGATTGCCTCGCGGAGAAACAAAGTGATGTAAGGAATGATGCTCGAGAAAAACATTTACAACATTTCACGCATCGAAATGTTATATTACAACAACAATATAGAGAAAAGAATTTTTACAAAATTCTCCAATTAATTTCTGTCTCCTCGTGGCGGAGCAAAACAATGAATTGTTGATGCGTAATCATCAATCTCGACTCATCCGGATCAAACGACCACCGCTGTAAATTAATTTTTGGGCAAAGAAGATGGCGTGGTCGCGTGCTAGTTTTTAAAAACCGCGTGGACGAGGAAATTATGGTGGTCGAGGACTACGCGGTCGCGGTGGGGGCCGAAATAATATCGGACCACGCGATAATGTAATTGATGTACATCAACGTAAAGCAACAAAGCCACAAGATGGGGTTAGAGACAAAGAAAGATACATGCTATCGCTAGGCTCGAAGGTCATCGGTCCGAATTTGCAGGACCCTCAAAACATTTTGTCCATCTTTACCAAGAATCACTTAAAAAAACAAGAAAGGTAAAGATATTGAGACAAATTTTTGTCGACAACCCCATAGTTGATCCAAATAGAGGATAATTCCATAAATAATTTAAATGTAATCGAAAAATACATATTTAGATATGTCGATTTTCTTATAGATCTAGTATGTAATATGTCTTTTATGTTTTTATTAAATTATGTTTTTTTCTTTCTGCTTTTGTTAGAATATGGTCGATGATGAATGCATTATCGATCATGGACAACGCATACTATTTTGACAAGAAAAAAATATTTTTATATCCTTATCAATGAGAAAGGCATATATAGCCACAATAGCAGTGGTCATCGACCGGTTGAAGGTTCTCGAGAAGCAAAGATTGATGTCGCTAAATGGAACATCCTTGCAGATGAAAAATGCTCTCTATTCCCCTAAGTCTAGGAGGAACCTTTTAAGCTTTTAGAAAGATATACGCCCTCAATGGATATCATTTAGAGACTGGGTTGATAAGGAAGGAAAAAGAATATCTTTATATTACACAAGTTATTTCATGCCAAAAACGCGTACTTGAAAGCTTTCCCGTGATATCCTCGTGGATTATATTTTACACGTATCAAAGTGATGGAATCACATACTGGTATTAACCCCTAAGGTTAATGACCCGTAGATATTTAAAATATGGCATGAAAGACTTGGACATCCCGGTGCTATTATGTTGCTACCGGATTATTACTAGTTCTCATGGACACCCACCCGAAGGATTATAAAAATCCTAACACATAATGAATACGCATGTTCAAAGATGTTCAATGGGAAAGCTAATAACCGCACCTTCTATAACAAAAGGTGACTCGTGAATCTCCCTAAATTTTTTTAGAAAGAATACAAGGAGACATATGTGGACCAATACATCCATCATGTGGACCATTTAGGTATTTTTATGGTTTTAATCGATGATCGACTCAGATGGTCCCATGTTTCACTCGCCTCACAAGGAATGTAGCATTTGCAAGGTTATTGGCACAAATTATCGCTTAAAGCACAATTTCCAGATTATCCCATAAAGACAATTCGCCTTGATAATGCTCAGTGAATTTTTCATCAAAAATCATTTTTATGATTATCAGTATGGCAGCTTGAATACATGTTGAGCATCCAAGAGCTCATGTACATACCCTAAAATGGGTCAGTGGAGTCATTAATTAAAAGACTCAGATTATCGCTCGTCCCAATGTTATTAAGGACGTAAACCGCCTACAAGTGCGTGGGGTCATGCTATTTTGCATGCCGCAGCTTTTAATACGGATCCCGACCCACTCGCATGTAATTCATATTCACCACACCAACTTGTTATGGGTAAAGAGCCCTCGATATTTCATATATAAGAATATTCGTCATGCAAAGATATGTGCCAATACCACCACCAAATCAGTACAAAAATGGGTCCACAACGCAGACTTGGTATATATGTTGGTTATGATTCCCCTTCAATTATACGATATTTAGAACCATTAATCAGGGATGTATTTATCGCAAGATTTGCAGATTGTCATTTTGATGAACTGCCTTCCCCGCATTAGGGGAGAAATGATTACTCAAAATGAGCCAAAAGAAATTGATTGAATGCATCACGATTACATACATATGATCCTCGCACTCAATGAATGTGAACTTGAAGTTCAAAGGATCATTAAATTGCAAAAATATTGCAAAATGAAATACCCGATGCATTCACCGATACTAAAATGGTAACCAAATCATATATACCACCGCTAATGCTCCCTCGCAAGAATTGAGATTCCTAAGAATCCATCGAAAGAAAATCAAGTAGAAAAATAAACCACGACAAAAAAACGTGGAAGACCAATTGATGCCAAAGATTCAGCTCCTAGAAAAAGGAAGCGTAAAAAAATAAAGATAAGGATCTCCCATGTGAAAAAGGGAGAGGAAATTATAAAACCCTCGTAATCAAGTTAATGAAGAATCAAATGGGGGATGATATTTCCGAAAAATGTTGAAAATTCAATTTGCTATGTAGATGATGGTCAAAGATCGAATCGGCATGAGACCGAAATAAATGATATATTCATCTACAATGTGGCTACAGTATATAGAAATAAATACTGATAATGATCCGGAGCCACGATCCATCAAGAATGTCGACAAAGAAATGATTGGCCAAAAATGGAAAGAAGCTATCCAGTCGAGCTAAATTTCTATCAAAACGTGAGGTGTTTGGGACCGATAGTGCCAACACCGTAAGGGATAAAACCAATGGTTATAAATGGGTGTTTCGTGAGAAAAAGAAATGAAAAATAATCAAATTATGAGATACAAAGCAAGACCTGGTTGCTCAAGGTTTTTTTCTCAAACGCCTCGGTATTGATTATGAAGAGACATACTCTCCGTAATGGATGGAATTACTTTTTCGATTTTTTTAATTGCTATGGCAAAGAAGTAATAAATTAGATATGCAACTGATGGATGTTGTCACAAAGATATCTCGTATGGATTACTTGAAAATGACATATATATGAAAATCCCTCAAGGATATAGAAAAACAAACATTACAAATAATCATCATTTATACTCTATTAAATTACGTAGATCTCTTTATGGGTTAAAAACAATCTGGACTGGATGTGGTATAACCGTCTCAAATGAATATCTTATAAAAAGAAGGGTACCAAAATGATAGTATATGTCCATGTGTGTTTATTAAAAAGTTATACTAACGGTTTTGTCGTGATAGCAAAGATATGTGGATGATTTAAATCTTGTAGGTACTCCTTCCCGAAATTGCAGAATCGCAAAGATCATATCTCGAGAAAAAGAATTTGAAATGAAAGATTTGGGAAAGACCAAATTGCCTAGGTATACAAATCGAGCACTTTATCCTCGTGAATATTTGTGCATCAATCAACCCATACGTAAAAAGGTGTCAAGAGATTCAATATGGAGAAGGCTTATCCACCGAGTACGCCCAATGGTCGTCCGAACTTCGATGTTCAGAAGATCCATTTCGCCCACCCGAAGAAGGAGAGATCATTCTTGGTCCGAAAACTCCATATTTAAGTGCAATCGGTGCATTAATGTACCTTGCAAATAATACCGCACTCGATATAGCTTTTTGCAAAGAAATCTTCTAGCAAGATACGCTTCTACACCGACACGAAGACACCGGAAAGGAGTAAAAAGATGTGCTACGTTATTTACGAGGAACCACAGATCCGGGTTTATTCTATCGACAAGAATCTTCATCCAACCTCACAGTGTTTTGTCGACAGTCTGGGTATCCGTCTCGATCCCTCACAAAGGGCGTATCTCGGATCGGATACATGTTTTCTTACAATGGTACAAACTATCTCATGGCTGCTCCACAAAACAAACTCTTACAAACTACTTCATCAAATCATGCTCAAATTCTAGCTCTCCATGAAGCAAGTCGTGAATGCCAATGGTTACGATCTATGATTGAGCATATACAAATATCCCGCAAATTACCATCAAGAATAACAAATGCTACAAGAATTTATGAAGATAACAATGCTTTTAGTATTTCTCAAATACAAGGAGGTTATATTAAAGGTGACGTAATCCAAAACATATATCACCAAAAATTTTTTTCTACACTCATGATCTCCGTAAAAGAAGGCGTTATGAAGTTCAAAAGATTCAATCCAAAGTGAGAATCAAGTCGATCTATTCACAAAAATCACTTCCTAAGTGCATTCACCAAAGACTTATATACAAAATCGGGATGAGAAGACTTAAGGATGTAAGTACTTTCGATATGAGTTAAAAAGTTATTTATTTGAGGGGAGACTCGACTTTTTTTCCCTTCGCCAAGGTTTTTTTGTCCCAATGGGTTTTTTTCCGAGGCAAGGTTTTTTTAATGAGGCAAGAATCCCTCAAATGTGCCAAGGATAGTGTACTCTTTTTTTCCTTAGCTAGGTTTTTTTATCCCACTCGGGTTTTTCCTAGCAAGGTTTTAACGAGGCATATCCTTTGGTCGTAGGCATCCAAGGGGGAGTGTTATAAACAAATATTTTTAATGGATGTCTCATCAGTAGCAATATCATCGTAGAAAAAAATCATCTAGCATTAGTCAGACGGGTAACACTGTAGCAGATCGACGGTCAGATCTATACTATTCCACCAACTGAGTATTTTTGGACCGTTGGATCAAATCGATCCCGGCCGCTCATTCAACTCTTTGTAACCCTATAAATACCCCCCATTCATTTGTAAATTGGATATAGAGAAGAGAAAGAGAAAAAGAGAAATAAAGAAGAGGGAAGAAGAAGAAAGAAGAAAAGGGTTTTTGGTAAATATTACGGGTCTACTATTCTTATTACTCTCTATATATTTATGATATATATTCTTAACAGAAACCTTTTTTTAACAATTATATAATTAATTTTGACGACTTTCATTCCATAAAATGTAATTTAATTCACACAATAGAGATCTAAATGACATACACTTGTACTATTACTTATTCCTCCTTTAATAATTCTGTTTTTTTTTTTTTATAATCATTGAGGTTTTGAAACTTGAATTAAGTCTAAGAAAAATTATATATTTGATATAACCAATATCTTAAAACATCATTATTAATCTTCTCAACATTCATTTCAAGTGAAGAACAGCATGCATGACATTTGACAATCCATTAATCGACAATCACTACAAGCAGATCGATCACTCGATGGAATTTTTCCAACGAATTTGTTCCATTGGTAATATCAATATCAACGACTAATTTGTACGGAATTCCAACGAACAATTTTTTCACATCGTAACATATTAGTGACAGAATATAATTTTATCACCAACGGAAAAATTGAGTCGGGGATAATTCATGCGGAAATTTAGTTGGTGAAAAAGAATTAATTTTATTTCTATGATTTAAAAATAAGTTTTTAATATTTTTAAAATTATTATTATAAGATTGACAGTAACCCCGGTGCGGACGTTATCAACCCCTCCCATCCCACTATATTTTGTTATTCTTATTATTTAAATATTATATTAAAATTAATAAAATAATAATATAATCAATTATTTTAAATGGGAGATAGAACCCCCAGTGGGGTTACTATATCTAACTCAGGGTTATTAACCCCTCCCACTATATATATTTCTAATTTAAATTATTATATTAAAATTAATAAAATAATTAAATAATAATGGGAGATAGAAAACTCCGAATTAATTGTATATATATTTAATATAAATAAGTTTTTCCACTAAAAAAATAATTAAAAAGGCTTTTTCTTAATTCATGGAAATCACGGTCTCAATTTTAATCGCTAATTTTTTATTTAGTTAATAAATTATTTACAAAATTTAGAAATATTAAAAATATGCAAGATAATTAATATAAGTTTACAATTTTAGTTAATCTTTATACTAATGTCCATTTAATTATTAATAATTTGCTAATTAAATAAATATGTGGGCTTCACTATCAACCATTTGATTCTTCTCCAAAATCATCTCTACCCTTGATTCAAAATTTCAAATCACATGAGAATCCATCACTCCATTAAATTAATGTAAACATTGATATACATAAATATTATTAACTTACTTTCAAATATAAACTATTATTTCCTATTATTAATAATACTAATACCAAATTAATAATAATAATAATAATAATAATAATAATAATAATAATAATAATAATAATAATAATAATAATAATAATAATAATTTGTAATAAATATCTAAAAACTAACTTTTTGATTATATTTAGATTATAACAAAATATTTAAAAAAATAAAATATTACCACTATATTATATATAAAAAAACCAAAAGATAAGATATTGATCTAGAAAACAATTTTATGATGACAATTAGTAAGATATTAATTTATTTTTAATTATTGTTACTATAAATTTATAATATATCAATTTATCAAAAGATAATTATAAAATATTTTAATGTTCATCTATAAAATATTTATTTATTTTATTTCTTATAATTATAAGAAAATATAATATGAATGAATATATAGTGTTGATTTAAACCTCCTAAATTTATTATTGTTATATTAGATATTTAATGAAGGATTAAAATGATAAAATTATATTAAATTTATGGGTGAAATATGTAAATATTTATGCTTGTTTATTTATTTAATTTTTAAATAACAAGATAAATTAATGAAACAAAAGATTATTGTAAAAATATGTTATTTTTAAGTACTAACGGATTTTTCGAGCATTGATTTATTAAAAACCTTTGCTTTGAAACCAAGTAAAATAGTTCTTAACTATATATATTGTAGGGACTCAAGGGCAAAAAGTTAATGACGACATGAATCTCATCTCTTTTTTTTTTTAAATTAAGTAAAAGTACAAATTTTAATATGAATCACCAACAAAAGATTACATTTTTAATTTTATAATATACCAAGCTTTAATCTTATAGTTGTTTTCTAAAAGATAATTGAGCACCATCTTTTTATAAAGACTTATAAAGATATATATATGTAAATATTTAAAATAAATAACAAAATAACAAAATAAAGCCATCATTTTAACAATAAATAGATAAGAAAATTTTGTAATTTTTTTCATAATTTTTTAAATATTGTTACGACCTCTTTATATTGAGGACAATATAGTGACCTCATTACTAAGTAACAATATATATATTTCACAAAACTCTAGAAATTAATCATTAATGTTTGATTATTACTCTACTTTATTTAATTTAAAATATATCCCTGATTTTTCATTATTTTAATACAATTGAGATCCATCTCTTTATTACTTGATATGATAATTTTTATTTTATTTATTGATTTTTATAAAAGACCTATCTCTTTTGATACAATTGAGGCTTCTTTTCTTTATTAGTCCTCACCACCACCACGCTCCTCCGAGCACCGACTTCCTGCGCAACCTCCACCACCACTCTCGGCATAAGCACCCATACTTCTTACGCAATCTCACCTCCGCCTCCCGGCCGCCTGCTCTGCCCTCGTGTTTGTATGCCCTCTCCAGCCTCTTGCTTAAACCCTAACTTTTTTCCACCGCATCTGGCGATCATCTGGTGATCTCTTCAGCTCTTATCCTTCGATCTCCCTGTGGATTAAAAGGCTGGGGTTTTTCGAGAATTGAGGTAAAAATCTCTTCCGATCCCTATAATTTATAGTTGATCTTGTAGATTTCTTTGTGTTTTATTTTTTCCTATTGATGAGATTTATAATTTATTTTTGTTTGACTCTCTTGATGTGCGGGGATATTCAACCAATACTTGCCTTCTCGGTCTTTGGTACATGGGTGGTTAAGGTATGGTGATTTATTAGGTTTAATCATGTTTATTATGTAGAGAATTTTGGTTATTTTATGATTTTTATCTAGGATTTGGATTTCCCTTATGATGGTTCTCAATTGGTGGATATCTTAGTTTGCCAATATATATGAATCTTGTTTGATGAATGTTTGAGTTTGTTGGTCAATAGGCATTCATTGGTATTGATTATTTTTTATATAATTGTATCTAATCTAAGATGTGTAGTTGTTTTCTCCTCGTTTTCACAGTGCAAATGCATTTTTCAGGTGCGGGTTAACCATGATCTATGATTAAGACCGTGTTGGGCAATTGGATTGACAAGATCACGGAGAACAAATCTCTATGCCCTCTCATCCCTCATTGTGATATGGATAGTCAACATCTGATTCTTTTTCATTGTGATATGGATAGCCATAAAAATTCATTAAGATAACTCTATAAACTATAGTTAACTATATGAGAGTGTGGGAATTCCTTGGCTCTAAATCAGTGAACACGGTAGAAATGATTGAAAGGTCTTGTTATATTTCTATATTACGGTCTTTGACATTATTATTATATTATTTTTTAATTTTATACCCCAATTCACACTCTATGATATTTCTGAAATGTCTTGTTCTATTGCAATATGATAATCTAATGGTGAAATTTTTACCCATGTCTTATTCGTGGTGGAAGTTTATGTGGCCTATTGAG